>NW_021132024.1:0-37349 GCF_004193835.3 Ostrinia furnacalis
CCACAACCACGCTCTGCTACCATGAAGGAATTGTAGCTTTTGTGGTAAATAAAAGAAATATTGAGATTAATAACTTTCTATTCGGTTTAGAGCGCACACAAATCACAGAGTTCAAAATGGCAGTAACAGTAGTGTCAACATGAAAAAAACTAAACGGATTTCCGTATTGCCAACATACACAATATAAAATGGTTGCGTTCCATTTATTCTAACAGAGGGTTATGTTTATTTTTATATTATTCTTACCTAATAGCTGCTTTATCGGGGTTTTCAGGTGTACTTCATACATTGGTGCAGAGGAATGGTGAAAATGTTATGATCATGTAAAGAAAATTGAAAAAGATTTCATCAAGCAAGTTTGAGTAATTGAAATGCTGAAAGATAAAAAATGCCTCTTTAACTTGATCATCTATTGAAGAATAAGAAATGCAAGTGGAGTTCTTAGAATCGTTTTCTAGTTCTGAATGAAATGATAAGTTACAAGTATGATACTTAATAAAATTATTTACAGTAATACACGGTTTACTTATTTTTCAAGACATACTCCTATGTTAAAAACCCGATGTAGCTATAACAACATTCTTCATACACACACCTAAAATGTATAGGTAGGCATTCGTACTTTATGTTATATTAATATTAGTCATAAATAAAAAATTAAACAGTATCAAGATCGTTTAATCCAATTTCCCCAGTATTGCACTCAACAAAGTTTATTTTCCCCATTTGCCATGAGATTCTGGTACACCTATACCTCGTCANTTCTGATAAAGCAGTAACACCAAGGCGTGAGAGAACATTGAAATCTTCGCGGGGAAAGCGTGCAGCTAAACACAGGTCTTGCGTGTGTAGCTTGCGATTTCCTATAAATGGCTAAGGGGCCTTCAAGTATTACGTAAAAACCAAGGGGGGTGGGGGGGTCGCTGTTTTGCTTATTTTGGATGACATGGGGGGTAGGGAGGTCTAGATGATGATTACGTCATTGTTACTTATTTACGTTTTTTCGGAGATTCCCGCAAATAATACATAATAATATGCGTAGGCACTCGCTTTGAGAACTGATTAGGGGAACTACCGCACATTAGGAAAATTACCGTGCGCTATTCACTTGTCTAATAATTAACTCTCGTGCCGACATTGCCCATTGAAAGAGAGTCGTAGTCCGCATATCATCAAAACACGCGGCCTTCCGCGCGCGTGTTTTGTTTGGATACTAAACGTATTGTAAGTATTGAAAGTTATCATTTGTGTTTATGTTGATGCATATTGATGCAATTATGTTTGTTATGTTCTTTATTTCTGATTATATTTTTTTGTCTCTTACTCTGTGTGTATCAGTTACCTAAACCTAATATTTTTATGAATTTTCCTATTTTAAAAATGACAATAAAAAAAAATTATAACTAAAAATGTTTACGTAAGCATAGGGGGAGGGGGTAAGTGCTTTGCTTACTTTTGATGACAAGGGGGGGTAAAAAATGGTAAGAAATCTGCTTACGTAATACTTGAACAGCCCCTAAGCAGAACATAAGTTTAGGTTTCATTATTTGTATTTCTGTTGGTTTTCAAATTAAAATAGTTTTAAAAATAAAAAAAGTAAATAAATAAGTAATAGAAACTTCACGTATCAGGCAGCTAAGTTCATATTCATATTCATTTATTTATTCACTTCGCAATGATACATAAGTTCCAACAAAAAGGGTAGTAGGTACAAGATGTTCAGAATGTTACATTGCTACCTCATAGAGGTATATGTGATTTGTAAACAATAAAATTAGGCATTTATCCATCCATAAAATAAAACAGTTACAATCTAAATTATAGTATAATTTACAGACGTCATATGATTATTGTTGTCGCGATAATTAAAAAATTCATCAAGTGAGTAAAAGCAGTTTGAGATTAAATAGTCTTGAAGTTTATTATTAAACGGTCTTAATTTATTTTCCAGTTTTATATGTTTTGGTATTTTATTAAAAAAATTTACTGCCATATAAAAAGGACTACAATTGAGCATTTTGATTCTGGAAGGTGGTAAGTATAGCCTTTCTTTATGTCTGGTATTTACGTAATGCTTTCTTTAATTTGTGTGAAAAGATTCTTGTTATTGAAAACAAAAATACACATGTCCCTAATATAAATTGAAGTTAATGTTAATAATTTAAATTTTACAAAATAAGGTCGGCAGCTTTGTCTATTGTCAATTCGGGCTAGAATCCTAACACATTTTTTTTTGTAACATAAATATATCGTTTGCATTTACACTGTTACCCCAGAGAATAACTCCATATTTTAGCCAAGAGTAGGCGTAGGCGTAATATGTTGAGAGCGCGGTTTTTAAATTTGTACTTTGGTATATTTTGTAAAGTGCATAGGTGAATTTTGAAAGTTTGGATATGTGGGATTTCCAATGCAAATGCGTATCTACATTAAGTCCAAGCAATTTATATGATTCTACTGTTTCTATTTGGGTGTTTTTAAAGTGGATATTTGTATCTATGGGTGGTTTGTTATATGATCGAAATTGCACAAGTTTTGATTTTCCGAAGTTAATTTCCAAATTATGATGTTCCAGCCAATTGGTGACATTTTGGAGTGTATTATGGATAAGAGTCTTTGGATCAGTGTCGCTGTTGCATTTGATTAGTATGGACAGGTCGTCGGCGAATAAAATAGGTGTAATTGAATCTCCACGTAAATGCTTCGGAAGGTCATTAATATAAATGAGAAAAAGTGCGCATCCTAATATGCTGCCCTGCGGTATTGAACTAGTTAACTGTTTTTCTTCAGATCTAATTTTTGATATTTCATTTGTTGTATGGTCGTAATGCTCTATTTGTACTAATTGCTTTCTGTTGTGTAAATAAGATTTGAACCAATCATATGCCAATCCGCGGATACCTGAATCCATTAGTTTTTCCAGCAGTAAAATGAAAGTAAAGTTCCATCGCGGTAACAGTAGTTGCTAGCGAACTAAGGTTACTTTTACATTTATGTGTGGTTTAACGCCCTCGCTTGCTTCAGTCGCTGGAGCGCGCGATGAAGTTCTCGTTCGGGTGCGCGCACGTGTGGCGGCAGCGCGCGCTCGCCACCGCCGCCGCCGCGCCCGCGCCCGCGCCCGCGCGCGCCCAGCAGCACCTCGTGCCAGGTACGAACATAAGTACACAACACCACACACAATGGACGAGTTTCCATTTTTTTTTCTTTTAATAAATCTTGAAAATATAATTAAAATAATAACTGTGAAAGAATCATGAAAATATCTCTACAAATACAAAAGTTACAGGGCCCTAAAGTTGCGCATAAAAATATTCGTCATGACAGTCATTCGCAGTACAAACAGTAAATCACCCCTGGTCCAGTGCTATTGACAGATCCAATTTTTTTTAAATCTAGTTGTTGTTAATTTTTCAGCCAGGGTCACTCAAGATTCTTTCTTAGTAAAATTATGTAACCTTTTTTGACATATCCAAGACCTGACCATATTTATAAAGAAAAAGAAGACTGACATTATAGTGTCATTCTCGACAATGCGTTAGGGGTGGTAAGCATTGTGATTGAAACTTGAACGGGTAGTTTTGGCCTATATTTTAATCACATTCAGTGAAATCTAATGTTGTCAACATCACGAAACTTCTCCATTATTCCCCAGCCTTAGGGCAACATCACTTTATTTTAACTTTATGAGCGCTTTCACATTAAGGCGTTAAAAGCGCGACAGCAGCGGCGCAGCGGCGTTTTTATAATGTGAGGGCACGCATCCGCTGTCACATAGTATGAAATTTTCCGCAGCACGTCTGTCGCGCTGCTAAATCGCCTAAATGTGAAAGCGCTCTAAGACACCCTTAAGACTATAAAAATTGGAATCGGGCCCAACCACGAATGTAACGCGCACTTTCATACATGTCCATACTGATTAATAGCCCAACCTAACTATTGGCCGACAAAAAATCTGTGGTTTGCGGCTAGGCTAACAAACGTCAAAAGTCTGCCAAATTCCATACAAAAGACACCGGTTACACTTCTAACGTCGAACCTTGACTTTGAACTCTCCTAAGTTCTTCTGGTTAATTTCGTTGCGGGTTCAATGACAGTTTAACTTTAGCGGGAGCCCCAGGACTAACTTGACCTTCACTGATTGGGAATTTATTGGCTGTCAAACTGTAAACCCTGATCACACAGGAGTTGAAACTATGGGAATGAAAGATGGGAAGAAATAATCTCGTCAATGTCGGCTGTCTATGAAATTGGGTCCAATCTTCAACAGTGTTTTGGCCGAAGCCGAACCTCAGTTCAATCAGACATTGTCTGCTGGTTTCTCTATGACAGCCGAATTTATTCCCAGGCAGCAGTGCGTGGGGCGCGGGCATCCGAGCGCATACGGTGATGAAATGTGCTGCGCCGCTCTCGCCCGATGACGCTCCGCTGCGGTTAGTCGCCGCCAACACCTGTTATAATATGGGCTGGGTAAGTTCTTTTAGGCTGCGTTTCCACTAGAGATGTGCGAGGGAAATTTGTCGTGCGAGGATGACTAAGTGCTGTGAAAATGTGTGGGGGTTTTCACCAAAGCTGTGCGAGGAAAATGTGTGGTGCGAGGATGCGTTGCCTGCTACTTCCAAACTCCGTTTATGGACTTGCTGATACAGTATGCGCAAATCTCGCAACACATTCCTCGCACACATCCCTCGCTTGTTTTTTACTCGTATGCGCAAAAATCTAGCTCCGCTAAGCCGTTTCCACCAAAGCTTCTTTACAAACACATCCCTCGCTACGCATCCTCGCACATCTCTGGTGGAAACGCAGCCTTAGTGTACTCTTTTGTGTTAATTTTATGTATTGTGTTATCTGTTCCACCGCAATAGTATTTTTGGTGACTCCAATCAAGGAATTGCCACAAGAGTAACGATCTTCAGTTTTCTACAGTCACTCGCGGTTCAAACATAATCACGTCATGTCAGCGGCTCGTGTCTTTAGCGACTTTGCACTCGCTTGAGTATTTCTCGTAGAACTTTTTCGTACTCTTTTAAAGAACATACAGGGTGTGTGGTTATTTTTCTTGTAATTACTTTCATGTGTACTACCACCCCTGAGATGGGCGTTGTTTTACAAAACCACACCCTGTGTTACCAAATATCGATTGCATTCAAAGTAAATTCAACCATAAGTCCTACACAGAAGGTTCAAAATGGTTTGAGCACGATCGCTAAGTGCCCCGTTGCCCGCAGATAGAAGAAAGCATCGAGCTATCGGAGGAGGCGCTGGCGATAGAGGAGCGCGACGACGGGCCCATGCTGCCGCGCTGCTGCCTCTACGCCTTGTTTTATAAAACCACACCCCGTGTTACCAAATATCGATTGCATTCAATGTAAATTCAACCTTAAGTCATACCACAGAATAATAATAAGTACTACGTACAGAAGTTTTACTTCGCGAAGGTATTTAAAAAAATGTATGCTCAATGTCATTAACAATATGGTGTAATTTAGCCTGTCTCAAGAGTCAAGCACCATTTTGTTGACAAACGTCAGTGATCGGCACTGCGCCGAAGCTATAGGGCTGACTTCGGTAAAATGATGTGATGTGAGGTGCCAAACTGCGGAAAATGGCGGAGGAAATACCTACATGATTTAGCATAAATTATCATGAATAATATTAGCTACTTAATTACCTCGCAGTGTCTTGAGGCAACTTAAAAAAGTACATTCTTTGTTTTTATTATTATTTAGGCAGTTAAATACTGCACAGTATTTAGTACACCATTTTCTTTATTTTCTTCCATCATACATAAGAATACGCGTGCGTGAGTCAATGTTCGCTGGTATGTGAGGCCTTGTCGAATAGTATCCTGTAGGTGGGCCATCGTGCGTGTTTTGTTTTCGATGTAAACTCGCGGAGATGAACAGGCCTGGTCCTACATAGAAGGTTCAAAATACTTTTTCCACTATCGCTAAGTGCCCCGGTTGCCCGCAGATAGAAGAACTAGCGGAGGAGGCGTTGGCGATAGAGGAGCGCGACGACGGGCCCATGCTGCCGCGCTGCTGCCTCTACGCCTTGTTTTATAAAACCACACCCCGTGTTACTAAATATCGATTGCATTCAATGTAAATTCAACCATAAGTCCTATAAACACTCGACAGCAAATAAATCGCACCACCCGCGACGCGAACTTTAAAGATTTTCTTTTGACACAATAATGGTGCCCCAACAATATTGGTGTTATTTGAAAGCCCAATAAATATCCTTAAAGAGAAACACATTTAATTTCTTAATAAATGATTAACATATACCATAATGTGACTTGAAAAAATTATAATAAAAATAAACTTTTTTAAAAACAAGCTTTTATTCTGAATTTCGAAAGTTTGTATCGCGCATGGAATTTATTCCTCTTTTTCTCTGTTTGCGCTACAAGCTTTCGAAATTCAGAATAAAAGCTTGTTTTTAAAAAAGTTTATTTTTATTATAATTTTATTTTACACTTTTTAGTTATATCTTAATCTCAGGACCCTGGACGTTATCTAACACTAAAGTGCTCGAAAAGACAAATCCAACGAACCCAAACTCGATGAGTTTCCGCCGTTTTGTTTAGGAGTTCCTATGGCCACCTCCCGACTCCATCATCAGACCAGCTCAATGGTACCATAATATTGCATTGTCATCGGACTTACACATGTATGCAAAATTTCAGCTCAATAGGAAACCGGGAAGTGGGTCAATTTTAAGTTGCAAGATTTGACGACAGACACCAGACATGTGAAAGTAATAAAAAGCTTGTAAAAAAGACCTCACTTTGGGCTCACCTCTGGGATCAATTAGACCAAATTTTATGGTTATAAAACCAAATAATGATTACACGTGTCCTCTTTAACAGATGGATAGCGATTAATCCCAACTTAACAGTTTTATAGCTATAAAAGTTGGCTCAAGCGTAACTATCTATTTTTTGAAGAAGTGACTCTGGATCCTTCTAAAGAAACATTTTTGGGGTAAAAACCTTTCCTATAATAAAATGAAGTTTAGAACTAGGCTTTTGAATGGTACCAATATTGGTGTGAAGTGGGGATGCATACGTTTGAAAGTGCTTGTCGCGGGTGGTGCGATTTATTTGCTGTCGTGTAGAAGGTTCAAAATACTTTTTCCACGATCGCTAAGTGCCCCGTTGCCCGCAGATAGAAGAAGGCATCGAACTAGCGGAGGAGGCGTTGGCGATAGAGGAACGCGACGACGGGCCCATGTTGCCGCGCTGCTGCCTCTATGCTGGCATCGGGCATCAAATGAGGGCACAGGTGGGTGCCGCTATAGTCTGGTCTGCGAGCACGTAGAATTTTGTCCAATGACCCCAAGCTACCGATCCTTATCGCTCGCGCGTAAAACAGCGCGTAGACAAAATTCTACGTGCTCACAGACCGGGCTTTAGAATAGGATGAAATAAATCGTTGGATTGAATAAAAAAAAAAGCTAGGTTTATTTTAGCAAGTGAGTTATAATAAAAACGTGCACACAGTGACAATTAGATGCAACCAATAAAAAATGTTACACTGGAAATTCAATAGGGATATCATCATCACATGGTGGTGCTATATCATCTCAGCCATAGGACATCCACTGCTGAACATAGACCTCCTCCAATGCTTTCCATGTTACCCGGTTGGTAGCGGCCTGCGTCCAGCGCCTTCCTGCTACGTTTATGATGTCGTCGGTCCACCTTGTGGGTGGACGTCCCACGCTGCGTTTTCCGGTACGCGGCCTCCACCGGTGCTTTATCGCTTTTACGCATTCTAGGCCTACTGGTGTTTGCCTTTTGACACTTATTCAAACACCAACTGGGCTACGATGCGCGCTGTGATAAAATCTTAAAATCTATGAAATGGTTTTTAATATTAACCGGCAGACAGTGGTGACTGAGTTTGTTGCGGCGCTTCTTCTCAGCACTTGCCAAATGTTGGTCTCGAAGCGCTGGTAGGGTAAAAAGATAATGAGACATGTAAAGGCTCCTTAAGAGCAAAATGACGATTTGTAAGAACTATTTATTAGTCTAAACAAATAAATAAATTTTTGACTTTGACTTTGACCAACTGGGCTACGATGCGCGCCGTGATGAAATCTTAAAATCGATAAAATGGTGCGATAAATTCTTATCGCGGCGTGCATCCTAGGCCTACAGATTATTTAAGCTCCTCCCTTTCTGCCTCGGTATTTACACTGCGTGGGCTTTTGCACCAGGGAGTGTAGCAGGGGCGACCACCTCATCATCATCATCATCATTTCAGCCACAGGACGTCCACTGCTGAACATAGGCCTCCCCCAATGACTTCCACATCGCACGGTTGGTAGCGGCCTGTATCCAGCGCCTTCCTGCTACCCTTATCAGGTCGTCGGTCCACCTTGGCGACCACCTACTAACATATGAATATGTTTGCAGAAGACAAATTCTCGTATCGAGAAAGAGTCGGCCAACGAGACGAGCCTGCGGCTGCTGCTGCGCTCAGTGTCGCTGGACGACAACGACCACCTCGCCTTCTACTACCTCGCGCTGCAGTACATGTACCTCGGCCTGCTTAACGAGGCCATGGTGAGACAAGCGTTGTTTTTTAAAGACCGGTCTGTGAGCACGTTGAATTTTGTCCAATGACCCCTAGCTACCCATCCTTATCGCTTGCGCGTAATTATATTGCTGTCGCGACTGTGCGACGGGCGCCCGCAGTGAGTGTGCGAGCGCGATAGCAACATAATTACGCACGAGCGATAAGGATGGGTAGCTTGGGGTCATTGGACAAAATTCTACGTGCTCACAGTCCAGACTATAGCTGGTTAGAGTTCACGAACGAACATGAGCCTGCACAGTGATAATGTGAAGAAGTTACCGCCTCGGTGGTAAGCCCAGCTGCTTCAGACGCAGAGGTCCCGGGTTCGATTCCCAGTGGGGGCAGATTTTTCTGTTCGGTTTGGTTGGTGGTAGGGCTTGTTCTAAGTCCGCCTGGCTAGCTACCACCATCTTACCTAAGTCTGTCGCCATAACAACAATGTTAACAGCATTGTTATGTTCCGGCAGTTAGAGGTAAGATTGTCAGTTCCCTCGTGGTTGAGAATTCCGGGTGAAACTCGCTTCCACCTTCAGCCTGTATCATCATTTACCATCAGGTGAGATACAGGCCAGGAGCTTCCTCGTTGTGTATAAATTAAAGTTCCTTTATTCGTATCCGGCTCGAAGGACCAAAAATTTTTTTTGTTTGTGGCAGGACGCGACGCGATCGTGCCTAGCGGCCCGAGCCGAGTGCGGTGGCGGCCTGCGTCTCGCCACAGCGCTGTGGTCGTGTGCCTGCGCCGGGCCCCGCGCCCCCCGCGCGCTCGCCGCCGCTCGCCTCGCGCGCCACCACTACCCCGCCGCCGACTGGCCGCTGTGGGCGCTGGCGGCGCTGCAGCTCACGTGGGAGAGTGGCGAGGTGAGTGTGACGTCACGAGGGTCCCGCGCGACCCGCCACTACCCGCTAGTGACGTCACCACTACCCCGCCGCCGACTGGCCGCTGTGGGCGCTGGCGGCGCTGCAGCTCACGTGGGAGAGTGGCGAGGTGAGTGTGACGTCACGAGGGTCCCGCGCGACCCGCCACTACCCGCTAGTGACGTCACCACTACCCCGCCGCCGACTGGCCGCTGTGGGCGCTGGCGGCGCTGCAGCTCACGTGGGAGAGTGGCGAGGTGAGTGTGACGTCACGAGGGTCCCGCGCGACCCGCCACTACCCGCTAGTGACGTCACCACTACCCCGCCGCCGACTGGCCGCTGTGGGCGCTGGCGGCGCTGCAGCTCACGTGGGAGAGTGGCGAGGTGAGTGTGACGTCACGAGGGTCCCGCGCGACCCGCCACTACCCGCTAGTGACGTCACCACTACCCCGCCGCCGACTGGCCGCTGTGGGCGCTGGCGGCGCTGCAGCTCACGTGGGAGAGTGGCGAGGTGAGTGTGACGTCACGAGGGTCCCGCGCGACCCGCCACTACCCGCTAGTGACGTCACCACTACCCCGCCGCCGACTGGCCGCTGTGGGCGCTGGCGGCGCTGCAGCTCACGTGGGAGAGTGGCGAGGTGAGTGTGACGTCACGAGGGTCCCGCGCGACCCGCCACTACCCGCTAGTGACGTCACCACTACCCCGCCGCCGACTGGCCGCTGTGGGCGCTGGCGGCGCTGCAGCTCACGTGGGAGAGTGGCGAGGTGAGTGTGACGTCACGAGGGTCCCGCGCGACCCGCCACTACCCGCTAGTGACGTCACGAGTGTTCCTGTGGTTGTCTTCCTGCGTCAAATCTTTCATTTCAACTTAAAATGTCTTCTGCTGAGCAAAGGCTTTCCACAACGGCCGGTCCTGCACTGCATGCCCGCATCAGGTGCTTTCGACCTTCGACAGATTGTCGGTCTACTCGGCTAAACAACACTACGACGTTTCATCGGTCGTTGCGGCGTCACTCGAGAACTTTACTCATACTACCCCTATAGCCATAAGTGCCACTTGTGGTTTAAACTGAATAAATATTTTTGATTTTGATTGAATAGTTCTACGAGTTAGCCCCGCCCACTGTCTCTTAGCCGATTTATCACACTGCACCGCGCTCCGCCTCGGTCCGCGTGGCGACATATAACGAATCCCGCGCGCAAACGCGTTGTCAGTGTGTTGTGCCGCGCGTGTTTTCTGTACAAATTGAGGTACTTGCATATAATGATTAAATCTGTCGTCCCGCGTACCGCGGAGTGCGGGTTTCCTGAAAAAAATTTTTTAGTTCGTAATGTTTAATATCAAAAAATATTGGACACATATATTTTTATTTGTCAATCTAACAAATAATTACATAGTTATGGTGCGTTGAAGTTCCGCACGACGTCACAACGTGCGGCACTTTTATGCACGCATTGACGTCACGGGCCTCTTATGAACTTTGGCGCGCTTTATCTCTTTAAATTTTCATTAGTTTGAAAAAGTGAAAAATACGTGTAGAGTATTTTTTGATAAGTTAACTGACGGACTAACTAAAACTCTTGCTTTTTGACCCAGGAAACATCCTAAAATAAATAAAATTAAAATAAATAAATTAAGTTTGTCGATTTCACCGACTTAGTTTCTCCTCGTTAGTAAGTCTTTCCTTCGTGTCGGCAGGCGGCGCTGGCGACAGGCAAGGAGCTGCTGTCGCTGCTGAACAGCGCCGAGGCCGAGGCCGAGCTCGACGCCGACCACAACGGCTACACGGAACTGGATGCACTGTCGGATTCGCAGCACGCCGACACGCACAGCAATAGGGACGCAGGTAAAATATGACGTCATTTCAGAGACTCGAGAGAGGACAATGATCGACTCTTCTACCAGTCATAGATGTGTGTCAATATGTGAACACTTGTTGGCAAAAAAGCTTTTTGTACATTTTTACTACCTTCTTGCAAATAATTCGTAGAAATAATGACGTTGCATTTTTGCTAACTTTGTTGAGTAGATTTGAAGATTTAGATTTTATTTTCGATTTAGATTTGAAGTATTTTTAAAAGAAGTTGTGCCTTGAAATTATTTCTTAGAGGCGTTGTCGACATTGCGAGGTTTCGCGGTGTGGATACGCGTTTACCTTGCCGCCGAATTACCACTCAAACGAGTAAACTCGCATCGCGAAGCAACCGCGCAACGTCGATATACACTTTAAGTGCTTGTTCACGTTGACTCGCGGGCGCGGTGACGAAATATTAAACATATGTAGTGATTCCAAGTGTTCACGTACGAAACGCACGTGCGGTCTAACTAGCGGGCGAGCTAGCGACTGGCGCGCGCGGTAATTTCAACGCGTGAAGATGTTTGCGTGTGTTCATGTCAAACTAGCGGCGGCGCGCGCGTTTCACTCGCGACGTCCGCGTCAGGTAAGTTCAACCAGTTTGAACTTGTCGCTAGAAACGATAGTACGTTACACTCGCGCGAACGCCTGGTGGTTAATGTGAACACGAGCTCGCAACGTTTCCCGCGCCCGCACCCGCCCCCGCGCCCGCGCGTACCTACGTGAACAAACACTAAGGCCTAGTTTAGACACGCGATAACCGCGCAGTTTGTGGGTGGTTCTCATGGCAAGGTATTCAGATGGTAACCGTGCCGTTAAGGTTTGATCCAAATATGCGAGAGTTGCCCAGCAACTTTCGATTTCACTGTGTCATCAGGCTTAATGGTGTCAAGTACCTTATTAGATCGTGTTTTGTTCGCAGCGAGCATTCGCGCGGAGAGCGCGGGCGTGTACCGCGTGGAGCGCGCGCTGTCGGACGCGGCGTCGTCGGCGCAGCGGCCTCGAGCGCACCACGCGCCGCGCGCCCGGGCCTGGCTGCTGCTCGCCGACCTCTGCCTCAGGTAAGTCAAAGTCAAAGTCAAAAGAAGAACGGCCATCTGTGACCCAGGCCCGACAGAAACGAGACATACCTCAGTTTTTTTGTCATGTTTTAATTAGTTAAATTATATATTTTTTATATTCGAAATCTATGTATAACACCAAAATATTACCCTTTGTTTTTGTTCAGGCGTTATACAAAAACTAATACAAAATGCCTGTTTATCACTAAAATTGGTAAATATATGTACCTAAATGTCTATTACAGCTGCTATGGAGTGTATCTAGGTGACCTGGAGATACAGCCGGATTGTACAGGGTGAAAACGAAAAGTTACAAAATCCAAAAATTCAATGTTACCAGCTTCCATAATCTGTAACCTGTTATTGGTACCATTTGAAAGAGCTCGTGAAGCACTTTCAGAATCAGTAACTAGTTTTTCGATATCTTGTATAGTTTAGAAATAATCGAGTGAGATCACTTATCGTTCCATATGTATAACCACCCTGTATAATCCGGCTGTATCTCCAGGTCACCTAGATACAGTCCATAGCAGCTGTAATAGACATTTAGGTACATACATTTACCAATTTTGGTGATAAATAGGCATTTTGTATTAGTTTTTGTATAACGCCTCAACAAAAACAAAGGGTAATATTTTGGTGTTATACATAGATTTCGAATATAAAAAATATATAGTTTCCTTACAATATAATATACGAAATCAACGAAATGCAAATTACACAACATTCAACTTAATCGACGGGGGCCTCTAGAAAGGAAAAAAATCTGGACACCGCTTGCTAGTGCTAGCGCCATCTAGCGGTGAGCGATACAGGCGAACACCACGGTGCCGGAGTAGTATTGATTATGAATGTGGTGGTGTTACTGCAGATCTTCGATTTTCCTAGTTTTTATAGTTTTCCCTTTATGTGGCCATTAAACCCTAACTCTGTACCAAATTTCAGCTCTCTGAGATTATGGGAAGTACTAGTTCTATTTTGATGATCATCAGTGAGTGAGTGAGTGAGTGAGTGTCGTAAATGCGAAACTTTGCTTTCGCTTAACTTCGGAACTAAATGACCTACAGACTTGAAATTTTGGATTTTAAGTATGTGATTATAGGTTACTAGATGACGAAAATTTCTGCGTTCTGGTCTTATCCAGAGGTCCTCAAATAGGGGCCTGAAAATGCGGCGAAATGGTTCCAGTAAAGGATGGTACGGCAGTGTTTGCTTCGCGCTCGACTTGGCGGGGTCACTACCGTGCCCCCAGATGAAATAATCGAGTGAGATCACTTATCGTTCCATATGTATAACCACCCTGTATAATCCGGTTGTATCTCCAGGTCACCTAGATACCAATTTTGGTGATAAATAGGCATTTTGTATTAGTTTTTGTATAACGTCTCAACAAAAACAAAGGGTAATATTTTGGTGTTATACATAGATTTCGAATATAAAAAATATATAATTTAACTAATTAAGACGTGTCAAAAAAGCTGAGGTATGTCTCGTTTCTGTCGGGTCTGGGTTTTTTTTGTATGGGGCGTGACCGTTCTTCGTTCTTTATTTGTTTAGACTAATAAATAGTTCTTACAAATCGTCATATGCTCTTAAGGAGCGTCTACATGTCTCATAATCTTTACCGCTGTCTGGTACCGCGAGTGTGCCGCCTGGCTGCTTTTTTTTTATGTGATAGGAGGCAAACGAGCAGACGGATCACCTGATGGTAAGCAATTGTCGTCGCCCATGTACTTCACATCAGTGAAGTCACAAGTGCGCTACCAACCTTTCAAATCCCATTCCCCCCCAATTGGGCCTCCGGTATCCTCACTCACTCGGCGAAACACAGCGCAAGCGCTGCTTCACGCCGGTTTTTTGTGAGGCCGTGGTATCACTCCAGTCGAGCCGGCCCATTCATGCCGAAGCGTGGCTCTCCCACGGTGAGAACCTCTGCCTCAGGTACAGCGAGTGTGCCGCCTGGCTGCTGCTCGCCGACCTCTGCCTCAGGTACAGCGAGTGTGCCGCCTGGCTGCTGCTCGCCGACCTCTGCCTCAGGTACAGCGAGTGTGCCGCCTGGCTGCTGCTCGCCGACCTCTGCCTCAGGTACAGCGAGTGTGCCGCCTGGCTGCTGCTCGCCGACCTCTGCCTCAGGTACAGCGAGTGTGCCGCCTGGCTGCTGCTCGCCGACCTCTGCCTCAGGTACAGCGAGTGTGCCGCCTGGCTGCTGCTCGCCGACCTCTGCCTCAGGTACAGCGAGTGTGCCGCCTGGCTGCTGCTCGCCGACCTCTGCCTCAGGTACAGCGAGTGTGCCGCCTGGCTGCTGCTCGCCGACCTCTGCCTCAGGTACAGCGAGTGTGCCGCCTGGCTGCTGCTCGCCGACCTCTGCCTCAGGTACAGCGAGTGTGCCGCCTGGCTGCTGCTCGCCGACCTCTGCCTCAGGTACAGCGAGTGTGCCGCCTGGCTGCTGCTCGCCGACCTCTGCCTCAGGTACAGCGAGTGTGCCGCCTGGCTGCTGCTCGCCGACCTCTGCCTCAGGTACAGCGAGTGTGCCGCCTGGCTGCTGCTCGCCGACCTCTGCCTCAGGTACAGCGAGTGTGCCGCCTGGCTGCTGCTCGCCGACCTCTGCCTCAGGTACAGCGAGTGTGCCGCCTGGCTGCTGCTCGCCGACCTCTGCCTCAGGTACAGCGAGTGTGCCGCCTGGCTGCTGCTCGCCGACCTCTGCCTCAGGTACAGCGAGTGTGCCGCCTGGCTGCTGCTCGCCGACCTCTGCCTCAGGTACAGCGAGTGTGCCGCCTGGCTGCTGCTCGCCGACCTCTGCCTCAGGTACAGCGAGTGTGCCGCCTGGCTGCTGCTCGCCGACCTCTGCCTCAGGTACAGCGAGTGTGCCGCCTGGCTGCTGCTCGCCGACCTCTGCCTCAGGTACAGCGAGTGTGCCGCCTGGCTGCTGCTCGCCGACCTCTGCCTCAGGTACAGCGAGTGTGCCGCCTGGCTGCTGCTCGCCGACCTCTGCCTCAGGTACAGCGAGTGTGCCGCCTGGCTGCTGCTCGCCGACCTCTGCCTCAGGTACAGCGAGTGTGCCGCCTGGCTGCTGCTCGCCGACCTCTGCCTCAGGTACAGCGAGTGTGCCGCCTGGCTGCTGCTCGCCGACCTCTGCCTCAGGTACAGCGAGTGTGCCGCCTGGCTGCTGCTCGCCGACCTCTGCCTCAGGTACAGCGAGTGTGCCGCCTGGCTGCTGCTCGCCGACCTCTGCCTTAGGTCACACCCGACGCACTATGACCATGACTAAGTATACGGCATACTCGCCGAGAGGCCAGGCCGAAATACAGTACTGGGGAACTCTCGCTCTTGGGGTATCTTGCTGTCTCGCTTGCTCTCCGCTCCCGTGTTCGCGCGTGAGGCTGTCTCACAAGACATTCGGGCGAGGCTGGGCGAAAGCTCTCGGACAAGGCTGACGTATACAGCTGACATTATAATTGTTCGTTTCAGCCGAATGACGAATGCTAGATAAAAGATTTTTCACGACGACCAATACTGCGCTACCCGCTTACAGGTACTTTCTGCGACTTTCGTCTACGACTAATCGTCTGTGCATCATCAGATGTCGGGTGGGAGGCCCACGCTACGTCTTCTTCCGTGGTCACCACTCAAGTACTTTTCGACCCTATTGGCCGTCAGCTGTATGAGCTGTGCGCCCCACTCCCTGCCACTTAAATTTGGCAGTTCTGTGGGCAATGTTGGTTACTTCTCATTTCTGATTCGATCACGCAAGGAAACCCAGAGCATACCACGCCATCGCCATTTGGCTAACCTTGAGCCTTCTTTTGATAACGTGGTACGAGACGTTGAATAAAAATTTTAATTTTTTTATTACATTTCAGGTTAGGTCGAGTGAGCGCGGCGGCGGGCTGTGTCAGCGAAGCGGCGGCGCTCACACCCTTTAGTCATTTAGTTTTATACACCGTGAGTACTCTTACTTTAAATGTTTTATTCTGTACTAGCGGCCGCCCGCGACTTCGTACGCGTGGATCCCGTTATACCCCCTTTATCTATCTTAAGCGGTTTAGATTTTTCATACAAAAGGATGCCCGCTAATTCCTGTTCCCGTGGGAATTCCTAAGTATACTATAACCTTCCCAGGAGTATGAAGAATAATTGTACCAAGTTTCGTTAAAATCCGTCAAGTAGTTTTTGTTTCTATAAGGAACATACAGACGGACAGACAAAAATTTTACTGATTGCATTTTTGGCATCAGTATCGATCACTAATCACCATCTGATAGTTATTTTGAAAATATATTTCATGTACAGAATTGACCTCTCTACAGATTTATTTTAAGTATAGCCTGACCAGGAACATAAAAACCCTCGCCATGTTGCGGAAAATTAATGGTACTAATTTATTTTAATGGCAACAGTAACTGAAAACTTGCATGTCAGTCTATTGCTGTCAAAGTGTAAACAAACTTTATTTTAAATGTGCGCAATTGATTTTCTGAATTAAATTGCTAAAATCTTTTTATAGTCGTGAAAGAAAAGTGGTTTACAATGTGTTAAAGTATTTGTCGAAGAGAAATACTAAGGGTTCGGACAATATTTTCATTGAATAATGTTTCCGACAAAGGTTGTCAAATTGACTGACATGTTTATCGCATAGTACAGTCCACTATGAAAATTAGCTGTGGTTTGTTTCAACTACCTATTTTAAAAAAAATTGTCACTTTCTAAGTGTTGAATTTTATGGAATTGGGAAAGAAGTACCGAGTTTGAAGCGTTCATGAGCAAACATTGCAGTTAAATATTCAAGTTCTGAATTTGATTATTGATGAATAATAAAATAAATCCTACTAGCTCGATTGATGGTTTCATTTGATTTATTTAAACCAGGTTACCTATAATAATATTTTTTCGTTAATTTATGAAAATATCAAATTAGCCCGTAATCCTGAATCCTGGTACATAAAGTTAGCCTATTAATTTAACACAGGTACGACTGTACTCAGTGTTGCACTATCAAATGCAATTGACGCGCCTCTATGCCAGGGTTTGTATGTTCCTGGTCAGGCTATATAGATTTTATATCTCTTTCGCATTCACCTTTATGATTATACTACTATGTTTTACGTGTAGCGCGGGCGAGTGCACGCGGCGAGCGGCGAGTGGCAGGAGGCGCGGCAGTGCTTCCAGAACGCGCTCGCCATACACCCCACGCACCTCGACAGCATCGTCGAGCTAGGTCAGTCTCACCCCCTTCTGGCATGTGTAGCGCGATTTTAAGTCTAAATTACAGTTCGTTTAAGAGTTGTTGTTTACAGGCCTGATTAGCTTATTGTTTGTAGTGTTTTCTTTTAAAAACCTATTGTATATTATGCCTTTGTCATTTGTCATTTGTTATCAGTTTGGCACGGAAAGAAAGTCAATTTTTAAGTTCGACCTTATCTTATTTTCTTCCGATATAATACTTTGCGAAAGGTGTAATGACTATATTTAATTTTCTCCTGGGTCAAATTCGAGCTTACTCATTTTCATCGACGATCAAAAGCCGTCGATCCTGGTCACACAGAAGTCGCAGCCGCAGCGGTGCGAATGCTAATACGCTTCAGTTCAAGTAATCGAGATTTCTACGCTAGGCTTAGCCTGTCATGTAGACAATCTTTTGTCACAAGGGAATGGAAGAAGAGATTAGTTCCGTAACTAATACTTCAATATACATCGTCAGGCGCGGCATACTACAACCTGGGCTGGCTGCGACTAGCAGAAAAATCGTTACGTGAAGCGGCGGCGTTAGAGCCCGGGCGCGNTTCACGTTCAGTGGTCGGCTCTACGAGTTATGTGCCCCGCCCCCTGCCACTTAGTTTGCTAATTCTGCAGTTGTTGGTATTTTGGTTTTTCTACGAATCTCTTCATTTCACGCAGAGAAACTCCGAGTCTGCCTTTTGGCTAACCTTGAGCCTTCTTTTGATGACGTGCTACGGGACGTTGAATAAAAAACTGAACATTATTATTACATTTCAGGTTAGGTCGAGTGAGCGCGGCGGCGGGCTGTGTCAGCGAAGCGGCGGCGCTCACACCCTTTAGTCATTTAGTTTTATACACCGTGAGTACCCATATCTTTTAAATTAGTTTTCTTGTTCTTTTCTCAATGTTTTTGGTTACGCCAGTATTCACAAACATTACTATGAGGTCTCACAGTGTGCACGAATGCACTGGGTGATAAGATGAACCAATCACAGAGCTCTATTCAACGCTGTGCGTTCGATTTGCTGCTTCACATAAGCAAGCATCGTTTGTGAATACGAGCGAATGATGCTGATGGCGCGGAATGTGCGATCAAGACCGTACAGGTCTTGATCGCACATTCCGCGCCATCAGCATTTTCACCCTAATTGTATCACTTTTCATCCATCAAATCAGTGCACAATCAACCGCTACGGCGTGTACTCGTATACTATCAATATCAATAAATCAAAGCAAATCATCAAGTTAGAGCGTTATTCTACTATTATACTATATGTTTTCACGTGCAGCGCGGGCGAGTGCACGCGGCGAGCGGCGAGTGGCAGGAGGCGCGGCAGTGCTTCCAGAACGCGCTCGCCATACACCCCACGCACCTCGACAGCATCGTCGAGCTAGGTCAGTCTCACCCACTCTGACATGACATGTGTATTCTTCTTCTTTTTTGATGATGTTGGCAATACACGTCGAAGTCGACTTGGTTTGTGCCATTTTCAAGTTTATAGGTGATACCACAGAATAATAATAAGTACTACGTACAGAAGTTTTACTTCGCGAAGGTATTTAAAAAAATGTATGCTCAATGTCATTAACAATATGGTGTAATTTAGCTTGTCTCAAGAGTCAAGCAAGTTTGTCAGAAGTTTTGTTGACAAACGTCAGTGATCGGTACTGCGCCGAAGCTATAGGGCTGACTTCGGTAAAATGATGTGACGTGAGGTGCCAAACTGCGTATAAAATCATGAATAATATTAACTACTTATTTACCTCTCAGTGTCTTGAGGCAACTTAAAAAAGTACATTCTGTGTTTTTATTATTTTTTAAGCAGTTAAATACTGCACAGTATTTAGTACACCATTTTCTTCCACTATACACAAGAATACGCGTGCGTAAGTCAATGTTCGCTCGTATGTGAAGCCTTGTCGAATAGTATCCTGTAGGTGGGCCATCGTGCGTGTTTTGTTTTCGATGTAAACTCGCGGAGATGAACAGGCCTGGTGATACGAGTTACAAAATGAGATCAAGTAATGATATAATGAAGGATGATAGATGAAACCCCTTCTCACCCTTTGAGTCTCAGTAAAGTTGTGGTGCTTTACTGAGACCTCCTATGGACAACTTGAGAGAACCAGAAGAATCACGATGCACTGTCCTGCTTCACTTGCCCACACTCATGCACGTTCACGAACACTTAATGGTTAATAATCCACCATTATTACACATTAATAGTCGCCCAAACACGAATTTGAGGAAATAAAACAAAACCGCTAACATGACGCTTCAGATTCCCGCCAAGAAGTCAACATGTGTATTTTGTAGTGCCAATTTTTTTTTCCTAATACGGCCTGTATTAATTGATTCAGTTTTCATTGTAAAAGGTTACTGTCCGCAGTGAATATCTTTTCCCAAAACCTATTGTAGTATGTTATCTGCTCTGTGTCATCCATTCGGTACGGAAAGCGAGTCGATTCTTAGGCGGGTTTTAGAATCGCATTGACCGCTCGCTGATCGTCGGCGCTGACAGAACATTTCGGCTGTCAGCGCTGACGGTCAGCGTGCGTCAGCGTGACTCTAAAACCAGCCTTAAGTTCGAACTCTTCCTATTTTTCTTCTGATTAATTTCTTTGCGGACGGTCATTGGACTTTTTATCTTTACTGATTTTGTTGTCGTCGAGCCGTCATTCCTCGTCACACAGAAGTCGTGACGGGAATAAAATATGCTCATACATATGCTTTAATATACGTCGTCAGGTGCGGCATACTACAACCTGGGCTGGCTGCGACTAGCGGAGAAATCGTTACGTGAAGCGGCGGCGTTAGAGCCCGGGCGCGCCGACACGTGGCGGCGGCTGGCGCTGGTGCTGGCGGCGCTGGGCGAGGCGGGCGCGGCCGCCGACGCTGCCGCCGCCGCGCTCCAGCTGCATCCACACGCGCCCGCCGTGCCACACACGCACCTGCCCCTGTGATGCGAGCCGAATATCTTTAACGCGCTCGGCCAACGCTCGCGCGGCTCGTGACGCGCCCGCGCCGGCTGCTCGTGCTCCTGGTGCAGCGTGTGTCGGTACGTGTGAACGTTTCTGTGTCGCCGTGTTTTGTTTTGTGACGCCGCCGTATTCTCCGGCCGTCCGATGCGATCGTGACGCGTCGACCGGTGAAGATCGCCGATGCCGGATCGTGGGAGACGACGCCGCCGACGACGTGTGGACCCGGCCGTGTTGATATAGAATATAGACAATCGTGATGTGAACCTCATATTGATAGTGTGAAACCCGTAAATACTTTTATCGTAAAAACAAAAATATGTTCTTGCCATCCGTAAAATAATCACAATGTGCTAACTGGCGTTGTATACCATCAAGAATCCTAGTCATCTCAAAATTTATAAAAAAATAAAAGCGGCGCCTCCGTCTTAAATCACTTCTTTCAAAATGATCGTTAATAATCAAGTTTCGTCTATGTATACAACGTTTATAAATAAATATTGTTATTTTATTTCTAAATATATTTAATGTAACACTGCCAAATCTCACAAAACTGAATGTTATCTCAAACGTTATTAACGATTAATATCTATGTAAATAAAACTTTTATAATATCGAATAATAACCCTCAATTTTTGCTGTCCATTCGTAATTCTGATAAATGCTTTCAATTTTTAACGTCACAAAAATTTTAAATTATCTAATGTCTTGATAAAACCCGTAGTGGTTTATGTATACGAAACGTTTAGATGACTTTTCAAGTACTTGAAACAATTTGTTAAAAAATCTTTTCTTGAAAACATAAAAATATCATTTCTCAAAAAATGCAAGAAAAGTGTAAAAAATAATTCTCAAAACTATTTGTTGAAGTTTACGTTACGCGCCAACACTTCAAAATTGCAGTAATATAAAAAAAATCCACGTCAATCTAATTTCCATAAAAATGTACTGTCGAGGTTGTGCCTGAGTTACAAATTGTACAATACGTTACTTTTAGTAAAAATAAATATCCTAAAAGATTATGCACTTAAAAACAATTATCACCAAACGAAATGACAAAAATACCGTTTAAAAAATACAGTACCATAATTTAGCACCTTTTCAAAATATGTATCTGACTGATGTTATAGTTCTCATTGGGAGGACATTGAAACATGCTTATTTCAAATCAAATCATTTATTTGCATTACATTTCATTTAAATAATAATTGTAACTGATAAACACGGTTGTCAACGTAACCTTATCTACGTAATAAAAAATAATGTTCTAATAAGTGAAAGTAGTGCGTAATGCTGACCGATATATTGAGGTCAGTGAATTTTTGGAAACTCCAGATTTATTATCACGGTGAAGTTGTTATGCAAACTATCGACTTTTCGAAAAGACATACCAGTCGTCAAGCACATCAGACTAAACATTTTTTGCAATAGCAGCTATTACAACTGCATAAAATATCACAGCAACCACAAGGTGGACTGACGACCTCATAAAGGTAGCAGGAAGGCGCCGGATGCAGGCCGCCACCAACCGGCCATTGTGGACAGTGGACGTCCTATGGCTGAAATGATGATGATGATGATATCACAGTGTTTAGTTTGATTTGCCGTCGTCTGTAAAATTTCAAAGCTTAACCCTACGAATAACTCCGATGGAATTTATGTCGCAGTGTTAAGATTCAAAATCCATTGAGGATTGAGCGTACTTGTGACGGTCATTCAATCATCATACTGTCGTCGACTTAGATACACTAAGATTATTTTTAATGTAGATCGGCCGCCGACTGAATACTATTCTAGATTCTCGCCTTGGAATTGATGTAGCCGTATTTGTTTGTTATTTATCGATTTAATGAATGAACCTGTATGAATATCGCGTGGTAAATATTACAGAAAAACGTAGCGTTAAATTATTAATAGCACTGTGCCTAAACCACAAAGTAGATGCAATATACTTACGATTACAATACTATCTAGAAATTGACAAGATTCATCTGACCAACGACTTTGATTCTAATTTTTTTATACCACACTGTCAATTCAAGTTGATAATTCGCACGTAAAAATCAGGGTATGTTATCAAATAACATCGTAGTAGAAAATACCACAATAGGGTATTTGACACCACCAATCAATTGACGTACTTTTTAAAACTGTCAAAACGACACTCTCCCATAGATTTTGTACGGCAATACTAGCATGTGACGTCACAATTTTATCAACTCAATGAAAATACTTTTTTCAATTATAATGCAACCAAAAATCGTAATTTACAGGTAATTAAAAATTAATTAAGTTTTTAAGACCAGAAAGAAGTGTCTTTTTATAAAAGCTGTGCTTTAGAATTATTGGGAAATGGTGTCAAATACCCAATTCACCTTCCCTTTGATATAAGTTGTGTGCGAGCGATCGTCATTTGTTAGTTAAATTCGGTTTAGTTCAATGAGGGTTTTCGCGAATGAAAGATCCGCTAGATGGCGGGACGTCGATGTGGGGTCTGACTGCTGCGTGATTGATGGATTTTGACATATCTGTCAATGTCATGTCAAAAATAACCAATCATGCAGCATTTGGACCTCGCGTCTACGTATTGCCATCTGGCGGATTTTTCATTCGCGAAAACCCTCATTAGGTCCATCGCATTTTTGCTCACCAGCTGGCGCCACTAGCGAATAAAATTCTGTCACGCTATAGTAGCGCCAACTGGTGATCACAAACGCGGTAGTCCTCATTGCTGCCACATCACACTGTTATTTAGACACACAAATAGAAACACCTGTTAATATAATTAAAGTATTTTAATCTACACAAAACAATAGTTATAATTTAATACTTGGATATCTAAATGTGTATTGAGTGAGAAAAATATAAATGTCTGCAATAAAATTAGAGGCTAAAGATAGATGTTATTGGTCGTAGCATATTTTAGTTCACGTGGTAACTGGTTACCTAATGTACGTTATGTGAGTGTTCGTGAAAGTTATAAAACTATGGTAAACGTGAAAATGTAATAAAAGTCACCTGTATGATTTGTAAAAATAAATGTTAATCATTTTAGTGGCATATTCCGTATAAGAAAAATGTAATAGGTTCTCGCTAGCTTAGTCAAAATATACTCGAGTCAGTATCCTTACTACTGTTATGTATATGTAACTAAAAATCTTTGTTTAAAAACAAACTTATTAATGACACCTAAAACCCCTTTTTAATGGCTAATACCCTTATTGTCGAATTTAGGTTTTACTGAGATAAATAAAAGCAAAATAGCGTTTCAGTAAAAACGGTGCTTTATGAAATTTATTTTCTTTTTATGTACTTTGTTCTTCAAATGATATTATACTACAAACCACTAATTTCAAAATACCTGTCGTCGATCGCATAGCTGAGATTTTTTACGCGCGACGATCGCATCAGATCTCTTTATATTTGGCCGGTTACTTGCTCAGTAAGTTGGTTAGGATTAAAAAATATTTTTAAATTGGATAGTATCGATATGTTTCTTGATTCCCGTCCAGTGGTTTAATATTTATGTAGACGATTAATAGATTTAGTTTCAAGGGTGTTGCATAAAATGAGGTTACGCCATCAAAGAATAGATTCAAGCTGATACGTGCAGTGCTATTTCCATGCATTATCGCATCAATATTGATGATTGCTGATATGAGACATGTAACGTATTCAATACAAGTAATTTCAAAAACTTATTACACACTATAATTCTATGCTGATAAGAAAAAACCAAAAGACAAAATCTCAGAACCGACACCAACATTTGACGATTAAAATCCAAGTATAATCAATGTAGCTGTAATGATGGAATGTAGTATAAGAGACGTAATAGGCATAATGAAGAAGCTGCGGCATACGAGAATTTAAGGTAATTATTATAGTTGAAACGCTACGCCATATTATAAAATAAAACGCTTCGAAACAAATTATTTATGAAAATAAATATTTATGAAAATGATTCCTAAATATTCAAAGAGTTCTAAAATATTTATTTACAAAAACATAACGTATAGCAAATTGAAACTGATTGTAGAATTGTATAAATTGTACCTTGTTTCGATTGTACAATTATTATTATGTATAATTTCATAATGACTTGTCATATCTCACATTAATTTAAGTGTCCCTTACCAACTTCCTCATATAAGCTATACTTTTGTCATTAAAATTTATTGGCTTTGTAAAAATGAACCTTATTATATCGATTGAAAGGTGTAAAATATTTTTCGTCTGTTTTATTAGTGCTTTGTAATGCTCGTGCGTGCATGTTATTTAGTAAGTGCTAGGAGCTGTCGTTTTATTAGCGCGCTGTTTGAGGTTTTCATACGGTGCGACGGTCCCCAGTTTGTTTCAAGCTTAGGTATAGGGTAACTTATTATAATTTTATTATTGTTGGCAATTTCATATCTGACTTGCCGTACGTGATGTATTATGATTGATACACACATCAACACTGGAATNTCTGCGCCGAATCGGAAACTCATCGTATCGCCTCATGAGCAATATGAACACATTCGCTAAGCATGCATGATGTAACGTAGAGAGCCGTGGTCTCATACTCATTCAAAAATGTCACAGGACCTCAATCCGGGAACATATCGGCCCGAGTTTAAAATGAATATCACATGCCGCAGGTAGCAGTCACCTTAACTTAAAAAAAGTACATTTCTACCAAAGATTTACACATATCATACAGCAAGTAATTGCTTGTACTGATTGAAATATGTTCTATCTGTAAGTATGCCAGGCGATGCGATGCGATGCCGATCCGGTGATGAATTGATTGGCAAACGCCAGAACTTAGTCTACATAGTAACATAGCTAGTCTTTGTCACACACTTGTGGTCACCGAATAAATATAATTTAGCCAAATAGCTATAAAAGAGTTACTTTCCATATTTATTTCATTAGAAATGGCAAGAAATTAACCTGTAAAATACAAATGTATTTGATAGCTACCTAAATAGGTAACTATCGAATTCATCATTATGGATTGTTGACTATTCTTATTATGTTTTGTGCAGTTGTAATGAATATTTTTTCATATTATTATATTTTTATAACGTCATCATAATATGTTATTAATAATAATTTCTTGTGTAATAAGGCCGAGTTACACTCGAATATAGGTTCTTGATAAACAACTTTAGCATTCTCAAGTCTTATTGGTCCTCGTATATTTCATACACATTTTTCAGATGAGTCCCAAATGTAAAATAGTAAAATATTGAGTGCATATTAGACTTGAGAATGTTAATACATATAGTTTAAGCTACTTCTAAGTAAGTATTGTACGAATAACCGGTGGCTGTTATAAATGATCGTTTTTCGGTGGTTTTTGGTGAAAGTTCTATGGCGTCTGAAGTAGTGTTGCTAAGTATCCCGCGATAAGAAGAGATATAAAACATCGATGATACATCTACACTATTTTTACTCTTCACGCACTATCAGTTTAACTTTAACTTTTGTGAACCAGGAACGTAGTAAGCAATCGTGCAAATAAATGTTCTATAGTGGTTCTAATCTTGCGATATAATCTTTATTCTAAGTAGTAAATGAAATATTTAGAAGAAATTATGTTTTTATTTCAATTATTAATCGTGTTATTTACCATCGGAAATAATAACCTAGCAACACTATCTTAGTGCCCCGCCCGTTGGTGATACGGTTTTTAGATTTAGTTCGGCGGCGTAATATATTAGTTGTGCGATTTTTTTGTGTGTATGTGTTTTTTATTTGTGGATATGTAATCCAAATGCTTTGTCATTGAAGCAAACGTACTGAGAACGATATCATTTTATGTAAATGTGATTTGAATCTTGGCAATAATTTATTATTATCGGGTCTTAAACTGATGTACCTATAAGTCGTAATGAGGATGTGGAGAAATCATTGTGAAAGTTGTCACTAAACGATTTTATTGCGATCTATATTATCGATATGTGTCTGCAAACAGTAACTATTTCTCAGTCACTTTTTTTAGAATAACAATTATGTTGCTTGCTCCTTTACACTCGTATATCATGATAAAGATGGCAATACTAATTACGAATTACTAAAAACTAGTTAACTGCTATGCGTCGAGATTTCAGTATCAATAATATAGATTGACATTTAAAAGGTACAAAAAGCCTTCAAATCGAATGAACATCGAGAAAACACTTCAAATTCTCTTAAAAATGTTCTAAACCTAATATGTATTATTCTATTGTATAGTGTGGCCTCGTGTCCCTTTCTAGTGTTCACTACTGTGTAGTTGTGAAAGAGATGGGTAGTGGTCCTTCTGTGCTGGGCGAAGTTGATTTGAGTAATATTCTTAGGAAGAACAGGCGATAATATTATGTTTTTATCACTTTCATTTTTATTTTAAACTCTTTTTCAAAGTGACATTTTGAATGAAAATTGCTTTTTAAAACACGCGAGTCACTTTGTTTTATCGATCGTATCGAGGTGTCGATATCGATCTGAAGATATAAAATTCTGTGTTATCTGTTCGTGACAGTTCCAGCAATAAATGCTAAGTAGGTAGTGTAATTAGTTTCACAATTTATTAATATTATAAATAATTTTAACGATTTTGCTAAGATAATTAATTTTCTGTTGTCTTCTTTGTCTTTATTTATGTGACAATGAAGATATTGAAGTAGTTTTAAATTCCATAACTAATTTAAAATTTATCAACAAAAAGCATTGCTTAATTTGCTGTCCTTAATAAATAGCAGCATGCCGTGCACTGCCGTGGACTGCTTTGTTTTTCGTTTTCGATTGTAAGTACTCGCCCTTGAGCGTCAGATGTGACCTGCGTGATAAAGGCAGGTGTTCACGTGCGTGATGTCCATCGGACTCGGCCGTGCTCGCCAGTTCTCATTACCAGATTATACTGAGCCAAATTGTCCTGTCTAATATTGCGGCCACATTAAGCCCTTTTTATCAAAAAATACCGTCACGACTTTCCCTAAAACGGTACGGTAAATAGGTGATGAAATAAACGAAACATAAATATTATCGCGCTATTAAACTAATAAAAAGTGGATTACGTAAGGCTTAATTAATTCTTTTCACAGACGTGATAAAGCATAATATTCCCAAAACTTTGTTTGCACTACGACTATCTTGCGACTATTTAGCCTATAACATTGATATGGCTAATAGCTGTGCTAATAGTCTGCTTGCAGAGATTTTCTATTAACCTTACACCAAACATCATTTGCCGCGAATATTATGGTAGACCAAATGTTATTTTCAGTTTCTACGGGGAAAATAATATAAAACTATAAATAAATGAAAGCAAAAGCTTAATTTTTTATCTAAAATGTATCATTGTCTACTCCATTAAACTTCGCCCACGCATTCAATTGTTAATATTCCTAATAACTGTAACGTAAACTCACTAAATCATGACCAATGTAATTTTATCGACGGTCAATATGTAGTTCATAAATATTATAAATTATATCGAATTTTCTATGTAATCGTTCGTTGGTTCAGCCTGCGCGCAGGCGTAGACTTGCAAAGATATTACTATGTACTGTGTATCACCTTATAAAGTATATTATATGTATAAATCCGTTACTGAACTGTTGTGCTCTTGTGTATCTTTAATACGAGTAGATGTTGTTCTTGGCATTTGATGTTGATGTACATAAAACGTTTAAGGATATAAAAAGTATATAAAATAAATTATTATGTTACATACTTGACGTCTTTTATTTTTTTAGCATAGCTTTTTGAACATTGAACCTATATCGGCTGTATACAACAGAACATTTTAGTGCGTATTATGTACTAAGCCATGATATACTATTTGGCAATAAACATAAACGCAGATAAAGTGCCTTTATGTTTATTGGAAGATATCGATTAAAGGACTTTAGTCGATATCTGTGATGTTATCCCATATCTGTCACATAATAGAATGCTTGGAGAGAGTAGGGCAAAGAGGAAAGGTGTTAAGCTATTTTTGACTAATAAACATTTCATAGAAATTAAGTGACAGTTAAAAATGTAATTAAACAAAAAAATTTAAATATTCTTTGTGCTTATTTTCATAAGATTGTAGCGTTTTATCCTGGTCAATCAGCGGTCCAACAATAAAGTCCATTGCCTTGTAGGATAGGACCTACCTTGTTATGCATAAAAAAATGTCCTGATCTAGGAATACGGGACTATTCTCCTCCAGGAATATAATCCTAAGACGTCTAGTTCAAACGGCCAGGCGTTTAGATTGTTTTTTTAATAGATAATAACAATCGCCTAAGTACTCCAGCTACTAAGTTACTGCCAGTCCTTGACAGCACTCAAGTATATTTTATCGATGTCTACAACCGCCTAATGGTGTCAGTGTCGTTATCATCTGAAATCGAGTGTCCATTGAAAGAAATACATTTATTTTACTGTACCTAGATAAACAAATGTTCTATTTTAGAATTACCAGTATATTGCAATATTAGATGGTTAATCCATCGTATTTTTGGGGTACCTTATTGATGGGCTAAATACTAATCAAAGATGTTTCAAGGATAAAGTTTTAGAAATAATGTACTTAAACACTTTGGATACTTACTAGTTTAAGAATTTGCATTTAAAATAATCTCACGCATCATCATGTACTCGTACCACATAACTTCCCTTCTATCATCTGAGCACCTAAGACCTAACGTTAGAAAGTAAGATACCTACGTAGCCATTCTAAACAAATAAAATATGATCACCTATTGAGCTATCAGTTTTGCAGTCTCAATACTAAATATTCAATTGAATACATTACATATTACTAACTGCTATTTCCTGCTTCCCGCTTTGGTTCAAGACGAACAAGAATCCGTTTCTCGCACGAAGGCAATCATCTTTAAGGATCGTAAGTGCTAATTTAGTGGCATTTTTAAATATGGCAGGTTAGGATAACTGCTTGTGTGCCTCCTGTACGACAATGCAGACTTATATTTATTACACTGCATACGTACTCGTACCTATAGCAGTCTTAAGATAACTTGATAACTTAAGGCCCTTCAAGCTCTGTGACAAAATGAATATTAGGTATATTTAACATTAATTGTACCCTATTTTTCAAAGGTCAATTGAATAATTATGATTACTATCCGTTCGCGATAAGTTTGCCGTTGGCGATATGACGTCACTCGAAGGAAAGCGTCTATAACTATGCAAACTGTTTTAAAAATACATCGCGCACTAGTTATTTTTCAAATAGTTTCTTCGTTGTAGCACCTAAAATTTTTAACCATTTACCTGACAGCCTAAAAGAGTTAAATTATAAAAACTTCAAGACAGCAGTGTGTGAAATTTTAGTCAAAAAATGTTATTACTCCTTAAATGAATATTTACGAGATAAAATTAGTTATTGATGTTATATTACTTAATTAGTCTAACTAGCCTACCTTAAGTTACAAGATTTTAAAATGTAAGATTGTTACTTGTTCTGAAGTTTGTTAAGTGTTTATTGTTTGTTCGTTCGTTCGTTCGTTTTCAGCCAAATGACGTCCACTGCTGGACAAAGGCCTTATTGTTTGTTATGTAGTTATAATTATGTTACAACTACGTAACTGTATTCATATGAATATAATATTGTACGCCCAATCGGCAGGTTATAGCGGTTGTATGTAAACATTTAAGATCTGTGTTATTGTATTACCTATAACTAACACAATAAATGATTATTTGATTTGATTTGATAATATTTATTATTTATTATATTGATAACAATTTTGTATTTGCGTAAAATAAGACACTTAATGGCGTTTAATCACTAACTAATTGCGTTTAATCTCGGTTGGGGGAGGGGACGCGTATTCCACGGTCCGGCAAACTTAGCGCGAACGGGTAGTACTGACTTGGTTATTTTTACATAAATTAATCTATAACTTCTTACTTAATGCAACAATAAATAAATAAATCTTTGGACAATTTCACACAGCGCCAGCTAGCCCCAAAGTAAGCAACTTAATGCTTGTGTTATGCGTGCTAGCTTAACGGATATACTACTTATGTACTTTTTTTTAAATACATACATATTATACATAGTATATAACACCCAGACCCGTCACAGAAATTAAAATTCATCATTTCAATTTTTGCCCGGCCGGGAATCGAACCCGGGACCTCTCGGCATAGCAGTCCGTTCTGAACCACTACACCAAACGGCCGACAAAAACAAATTTCGTAGCCCTTTACAATTTTCTTGTAATCTTTTCAATGATTGTGCCGTAGTAGCGCAATGCGTGAAGTGCGTATCTTGATTGCTGAGTGATATCCACTTGAGGTGTAAGTAAGCCAGACGTAGCTATCTAAAAGGCCATTGCCACTTGAAATATTGGCACACTGCTCATTGCGTTATTAGGTTAAGATGCCCATTGACTGTCTGAGGTATGGCAGAGGACATCACTTATCAGAGGTCCTGGCTTCGATTCCCAAATGAAAAAGAAACTTTCCGTTAGGAAATTACAAGCTTGAATGAATCAGATTGTTGTATTTAGGTAATAAATACAAAATAATAATTATTTAGTTTGTAAATAATATTTAGCTTTAATTTACTAAAAATATAACAGCTATGAAATAAAATTAATAATTCAAAATAGTCACAATAACTGTTTCATGTTAACTATTTTACAATAAACTATTTTATTTCCTCGATTTTCCGTAAAAGCCTAAAAAAACTTTAAAATGCGTATTGGTTTGTTTAAAAATGCTTATAATAGGTAAATTAAGATAAAAAATAATTAATTAAGACTGTGCTAATTCAATTTTACGGGTAGCTCTCACAACCGAATGAACTTTTTCAAATCAACCTTCAAAGACTGACAGCAAAAAGAAAAAGTCGGAGCGCGATTTATTTTCTGTGAAAATGTCAACGCTGCGGACGGTACTCGCGAATAAAGCTGATATTGAAATCGTAATCTTGGAGGCAAACGGCTGATACTGGCCGTCGGAGCAGCCACTACCGCTGACACCGCGCCGCCGCGCAGTCGCCATGACCAAAACCAAGGACTCCGTGGACCTGGACTCCATCCTGGCCGAGCTGGGCCAGTTCGGACGCTACCAGATCCAGAACTACTGCTTCATCCTGCTTCCGATCATGTTCAGTGCTGTGTACAATGGACAGTACATCTTTGCGGCCGCCAACATGGATTACAGGTACCGTTTTTGATTGTTTTGATTCGAAAGTGTTTTTTGACTCGGATTAGACGAGCTATTCAGGCGTTTAGGGATGCAAATTAAAGCCATAGATGTTCGTTAGAAACAGAAATAAATAACAATTGCATGAACCTTTTTACGTAACTTAGGTAGGTACATTAATCTATTCCAAAACATGAAATCTGTTGGTACAATAACATATTTCTTAGATAGGTACATACTTATTTAAAACACGATTCGACTGGGTATGTTGTGGTAATTAAAGTAAAAAACTAAATTGAATAAATATATTATTATTGATTGATAAAATCGTCGAAATTCTTGTAAGGATTAGTATTGAATAATGTATTCAGTACGATTAGTGCAACTGGTGATAACCGAGATAGCTTTCGTAATCTGAAAGTGGCGGACTTAATTATTACTGACAACACTCAATACATTAATATTTATGTCATCGATCATCCCAATCCCGGAACTAAGAACGAATATTGTGAGAAGTAAGTTGTCTATCTACTTCTAAAAATATACTAATGTTGTAAAGAGGTAGGTATAGTTTGAACTGATAGACAAATTTAAATCAAGTAAATGTACTAAAAAAGGTATTAGGTATAAACTATCACGGAGGGACTAAACCGTTTCAATACCTACTCCTGATTTCCGTTCAGAAAGCCGATAAACCCATACATGTAGGTACTTAGGTGTAAATTTTAGTTTTGTCAGCCTTGTTTACAAGATTATGATCGANGGCAATGCGATGCGATGCCGATCCGGTGATGAATTGATTGGCAAACGCCAGACCTTAGTCTAGTAACATAGCTAGTCTTTGTCACACACTGTGGTCACCGAATAAATATAATTTAGCCACGTAGCTATAAAAGAGTTACCGACTAAGAATAACTATCCTTTCCATATTTATTTCATTAGAAATGGCAAGAAATTAACATTTTAAATACAAATGTATTTGATAGCTACCTAAATAGGTAACTATCGAATTCATCATTATGGATTGTTGACTATTCTTATTATGTTTTGTGCAGTTGTAATGAATATTTTTTCATATTATTATATTTTTATAACGTCATTATAATATGTTATTAATAATAATTTATTATTTAACAACTTTAGCATTCTCAAGTCTTATTGGTCCTCGTATACTTCATACACATTTTTCAGATGAGTCCCAAATGTAAAATAGTAAAATATTGAGTGCATATTAGACTTGAGAATGTTAATATAGGTTAAGCTACTTCTAAGTAAGTATTGTACGAATAACCGGTGGCTGTTATAAATTATCGTTTTTCGGTGGTTTTCGGTGAAAGTTCTATGGCGTCTGAAGTAGTGTTGCTAAGTATCCCGTGATAAGAAAAGATATAAAATATCGATGATACATCTATAATATTTCCACTGTTCACGCAGTATCATTTCAACTGTTTTCAATGCCATGCCAATGGTCATGACAAAAAACTAAGTCTTTAATTTTTACGATTAAGTAACAGGCACACAGCAGGCCATTGTGCAAATAAAAGTTTTATTCCGAATAGGAAGTGAAATATTTAGAAGATAATATATTTATATTTCAACTATTATCGTCGAAAATAAATACCTAGCAACACTATGTTACTTCCCCGCCTCTTGGTGATACGGTTTTTAGATTTAGTTCGGCGGCGTAATATATTAGTTGTGCGATTGTTTTGTATTGTGAATATGTAATCCAAATGCTTTGTCATTGAAGCAGACGTACTGAGAACGATATCATTTTATGTAAATGTGATTTGAATCTTGGCAATAATTTATTATTATCGGGTCTTAAACTCGTGTACCTATAAGTCGTAATGAGGATGTGGAGATATCATTGTGAAAGTTGTCACTAAACGATTCTATTGCGATCTATATTATCGATATGTGTCTGCAAACAGTAACTATTTCTCAGTCTCTTTTTTTTGGAATAAAAATTATGTTGCTTGCTCCTTTACACTCGTATATCATGATAAAGATGGCAATACTAATTACGAATTACTAAAAACTAGTTAACTGCTATGCGTCGAGATTTCAGTATCAATAATATAGATTGACATTTAAAAGGTACAAAAAGCCTTCAAATCGAAAGAACATCGAGAAAACACTTCAAATTCTCTTAAAAATGTTCTATATGTATTATTGTATTGTATAGTGTGGTCTCGTGTCCCTTTCTAGTGTTCACTACTGTGTAGTTGTGAAAGAGATGGGTAGTGGTCCTTCTGTGCTGGGCGAAGTTGATTTGAGTAATATTCTTAGTAAGAACAGACGATAATATTTTGTTTTTATCACTTTTATTTTTATTTTAAACTCTTGTTCAAAGTGACATTTTGAATGAAAATTGCTTTTTAAAACACGCGAGTCACTTTGTTTTATCGATCGTATCGAGGTATCGATATCGATCTAAAGATATAAAATTCTGTGTTATCTATTGGTGACAGTTCCAGCAATAAATGCTAAGTAGGTATAGATGACCCACGCTGAACTGTCCCGCCAAACTCAATGACAGGGGGGCGCTACCATCGTTCAACTATATGGTTTCCAACATGGCAAAAATCTGAACCAGCGATCCGGTATTGACGGTGGCGCCCCACTGTCAATGTCATCGACAGGACAGTCCAGTATTTTGGAACTATAGTGTAATTAGTTTCACAATTTATTAATATCATAAATAATTTTAACGATTTTGCTAAGATAATTGATTTTCTGTTGTCTTCTTTGTCTTTATTTATGTGACAATGAATATATTGAAGTAGTTTTAAATTTCCATAACTAAACTACGGCCTGATGGCCGCTGGGGCAGAAAAGTTCTTGAGTGGCGACCACGAGCCGGAAGACGTAGCGTGGGCAGGCCTCCCACTAGGTGGACCGACGATCTGGTGAAGGTCGCGGGAGGTGCCTGGATGCGAGCGGCGCAGGACCGGACTTTGTGGAAATCCTTGGGGGAGGCCTTTGTCCAGCAGTGGACGTCTTTCGGCTGAAACGAGCGAGCGAGCGAAACTACGGAAATCAGTTAATATTTAAAACCACATACCTATATCAACTCGCTTTTAAAATTTATCAACAAAAAGATATACCTTAATTTGCTGTCCTTAAAAATAAAAGTATGCCGTGCACCTATGAGACAAAACGTCCAATGATAAGGACCGCTTTATTGTCGTTTTCCCGATTGTGAGTACTCGCCCTTGAGTGTCAGATGTGACCTGCGTGATAAAGGCAGGTGTTCACGTGCGCGATGCCCATCAGACTCGCCAGTTCTCATTACCAGATAATACTGAGCCAAATTGTCCTGTCTAATATTGCGGCTACATTAAGCCCTTTGTATCAAAAAATACCGACTCGACTTTCCCTAAAACGGTACGGTAAATAGGTGATGAAATAAACGAAACATAAATATTATCGCGCTATTAAAGTAATAAGAAGTAGATTACTGTAAGACAGCTAATTAATTCCTTAGACGTGATAAAGCATAATATTCCCAAAACTTTTTTTGCACTACGACTATCTTGCGACTATTTAGCCTATAACATTGATATGGCTAATAGTCTGCTTGCAGAGATTTTCTATTAACCTTACACCAAATATCATTTGCCGCAAATATTATGGTAGACCAAATGTTATTTTCAGTTTGTATGGGGAAAAATAATACAAAACTATAAATAAATGAAAGCAAACGCATAATGTATTATTGTCTACTCCATCTAACTTCGCCCACTCATTCAATTGTTAATATTCCTAATAACTGTAACGTAAACTCACTAAATCATGACCAATGTAATTTTATCGACGGTCAATATGTAGTTCATAAATATTATAAATTATATCGAATTTTCTATGTAATCGTTCGTTGGTTCAGCCTGCGCGCAGGCGTAGACTTGCAAAGATATTACTATGTACTGTGTATCACCTTATATAAAGTATTTATATGTATAAATCCGTTACTGAACTGTTGTGCTCTTGTGTATCTTTAATACGAGTAGATGTTGTTCTTGGCATTTGATGTTGATGTACATAAAACGTTTAAGGATATAAAAAGTATATAAAATAAATTATTATGTTACATACTTGACGTCTTTTATTTTTAAGCATAGCTTTTTAAACATTGAACCTAATCGGCTGTATAAAACAGAACATTTTAGTGCGTATATGTACTAAGCAGATAAAGTCTGCCTTTATGTTCATTGGAAGATATCGATTAAAGGACTTTAGTCGATATCTGTGATGTTATCCCATATCTGTTGCCATAGACAATGCTTGGGGAGAGTAGGGCAAAAAGGAATGATGTTAAGCTATTTTTGACTTTTGTGACTGATAAACATTTCATAGAAATTAAGTGATAGTTAAAAAAGTAATTAAATAATAAAATGTTAATATTCTTTGTGCTTATTTTCATAAGATCTATACTGGTCAATCAGCGGTACAACAACAAAATCCATTGCCTTGTAGTATATGTAAAATGTCCGGATCTAGGAATACGGGACTATTCTCACCTCTTCTTCCCGCCGCTGCAACTCCAGAAATATAATTCTAAGACGTCTAGTTCAAACGACCAGGCGTTTAGATAGTTTTTTTAATAGATAATCCTAATCGTCAAATTACTAAGTACTCCAGCTACAAAATACTGCCAGTCCCAGTAGTCACTTGACAGCACTCAAGTGTATATTTATCGATGTCTACAACCGTCTAATGGTGTCAGTGTCGTTATCATCTGAAATCGAGTGTCCATTGAAAGAAATACATTTATTTTACTGTACCTAGATAAACAAATGTTCTATTTCAGAATTTCCAGTATATTGATAGATAGATAGATAGATAAATCATTTATTTGCATACACTTAACACACATAAAGAGTAAAGTTGCAGCTTAACAATAATAAGAAAATAATAGAATACAGTAGAATACTAGTTATACAGGGTGGCCAAAACAGTGAGGTCTAAAAGAAAAATTTAGATTCCTTACATCAAGGTGTACCTAAATCACCCCCATGTATATTATACGATTGTGCTTAGTTTAGGAGATAGAGTTAATTTTGTGATATTTTAAAATTTTATGACCTAGTAGGCTTTAAACATTTTTATCTTTTTTTTGGGTTGACTTTTTTCAGATTTCTTTTTTTCGACAGATTTGTTATTAATTGCAGATGTTTGAATAAAATAATCACCTTCCTATCTTTGATTCAAGATACAAAAGTTTTGCTAGAAACAATAAAATTATGATTTTATCAGAACACTATCAAATTTTCAACTTAAAAGTTTAAGTAAAAAAAATAATTTCCATAGGTCCAAAACCATTTTAAAAACTGCGCCGTTTCCTGAACTTTCATAATAATACAAAAAAACATGTACTTAATAGGCCACTATTTCCTGTAATCGGTCTACTTAAGTGGTAAGTCGGAGATTCCGTTACATGTTTTTGACTTTCTTAGAGTGAATTAATATTGAGAATCCTCTAAGTTTACATTACGTAGAACAGATTTAAAGCAGTAACTAGACAGAACATGTTTTTATTCTCAACGAGGAAACTCTTGCCCTTCATCACACCTGGTGGAAACTGATGATTAGGCTGAAGGTGGAAGGGAACTTCAACTACAGAGGAACTATGGCTTCCTACCTCCAAATGCCGGAA
>NW_021132024.1:37395-178168 GCF_004193835.3 Ostrinia furnacalis
CTCTGTCTGTCTGTCTGTCTGTCTGTCTGTCTGTTACGCTTTCCCGCTTAAACCTCGCAACCGATTTTGATGAAATTTGGCATAGAGATAGTTTGAGTCCCGGGAAAGAACATAGGATAGTTTTTATCCCGGTTTTTGAAACAGGGACGCGCGCGATAAAGTTTTTCTGTGACAGACAAAATTCCACGCGGGCGAAGCCGCGGGCGGAAAGCTAGTTTTTACATAAATTAATCTATAACTTCTTACTTAATGCAACACATTTCGTAGGCCTATACATTTTTCTTGTAATCTTTTCAATGATTGTGCCGTAGTAGCGCAATGCGTGAAGTGCGTATCTTGATCGTTGAGTGATATCCACTTGAGCTGTAAGCCAGACGTAAGTAGCTATCTAAAAGGCCATTGCCACTTGAAATATTGGCACACTGCTCATTGCGTTATTATCACTGTCTGAGGTAGGTATGACAGAGGACATCTCTTATCAGAGGTCCTGGCTTCGATTCCCAAATGAAAAAGAAACTTTCCGTTTAACTTCGGTTAGGACATTACAATCTTGAATGAATCAGATTGTTGTAGGTAGGTATTTAGGTAATAAATAAAAAATAATAATTTATTTAGTTTGTAAATAATATTTAGTTTAATTCACTAAAAGTATCACAGCTACGAATTAAAATTAATAATTCAAAATATGTAGTCACAATAACTGTTTCATGTTATTATACAATAAAATATTTTATTTTTTCGATTTTCCGTAAAAGCCTAGAAAAACTTTAATATACGTATTGGTTTGTTTAAAAATGCTTATAATAGGTAAATTAAGATAAACAATCATAACTTAAGACTGTGCTAATTTAATTTTACGGGTAGCTCTTACAACCGAACGAACTTTTTCAAATCAACCTTCAAAGACTGACAGCAAAAAGAAAAAGTCGGAGCGCGATTTATTTTCTGTGAAAATGTCAACGCTGCGGACGGTACTCGCGAATAAAGCTGATATTGAAATCGTAATCTTGGAGGCAAACGGCTGATACTGGCCGTCGGAGCAGCCACTACCGCTGACACCGCGCCGCCGCGCAGTCGCCATGACCAAAACCAAGGACTCCGTGGACCTGGACTCCATCCTGGCCGAGCTGGGCCAGTTCGGACGCTACCAGATCCAGAACTACTGCTTCATCCTGCTGCCGATCATGTTCAGTGCTGTGTACAATGGACAGTACATCTTTGCGGCTGCCAACATGGATTACAGGTACCGTTTTTGATTGTTTTGATTCGAAAGTGATTTTTGACTCGGATTTGATAAGCTATTCAGGCGTTTAGGGATGCAAATTAAAGCCATAGATGTTCGTTAGAAACAGAAATAAATAACAATTGCATGAACCTTTTTATGTAACTTAGGTACACTAATCTATTCCAAAACATGAAATCTGTTGGTACAATAACATATTTCTTAGATACATACTTATTTAAAACACGATTCGACAGGGTATGTTGTGGTAATCAAAGTAAAAAACTAAATTGAATTAATATATTATTACTTATTGATTGATAAAATCGTCGAAATTCTTGTGAGGATTAGTATTGACCTAATGTATTCAGTACGATTAGTGCAACTGGTGATAACCGAGATAGCTTTCGTAATCTGCAAGTGGCGGACTTAATTATTGCTGACAACACTCAATACATTAATATGTATGTCATCGATCATCCAAATCCCGGAACTAAGAACGAACATTGTGAGAAGTAAGTTGTCTATCTACTTCTAAAAATATACTAGTGTTGTAAAGAGGTAGGTATAGTTTGAACTGATAGACAAATTTAAATCAAGTAAATGTACTAAAAAAGGTATTATAAACTATCACGGAGGGACTAAACCGTTTCAATACCTACTCCTGATTTCCGTTCAGAAAGCCGATAAACCCATATAGGTACTTAGGTGTAAATTTTAGTTTTGTCAGCCTTGTTTACAAGATTATCAATTTCTTGGCTAGACTCGCGCGGGCAATATTGTTCGTTTCTCTGCATTCGTACCTACTATGTTTGTGGCTGAACATCCCTAGAAGTATTGACTATCTGGTCACGAGCGCGACAATCCACATCAATGAGGCTCGCTAAAAAGGAGACAGTACTGTTACTGTATGGTATTCCATAGCAAGGTTTGTTGTTTGACTACCAATACAAATTATTATGAGGTGAATCTGATGGGTATCTAATTACCTACTAACTTAGGCCCAGAACAGACGGTGAAACGCAACTGCAACGAAACTGCAACTTTGTGATGATTCTGATGAATGAAACTGAAACTGAAAGTTTCAAACTGGTTGCGTCATGTGTCATGGTCTCTCAACGGACGCTATGGCAGAAACTTAGATGCAACTCAAAAGTAACTAGTAGTTGCAGTTTCGTTGCAGTTGCGTTTCACCGTCTGTTCTGGGCCTTACTTACTAATTATTTTTCTTGCAAAGAAATACGATGACTGGGATAATGATGTAGGAAATGTGCAACCATAATTTGTGAAGTTACGAATATTCATTCATATTTCAATCCACGAAGGAGAAACGGGGTATAACCGCGGGTAACATGAAAATAACGAATTTACCATCGCACCTATGTAACATGTAACGAATCGAAAGTAAACAAACAAACAGCAGCCTTGTATATGGACTGGCCTTATTGTCTGCGCAAATTATTATCATAGATTAAATAATAATTGTAACAGTAATAAGTGACTATAGGTAAGTACTTCGGGTGTTAATGTCCATGCTCATCACACGTTTGCCCTGGGCTCTGATATGGTTTGTAGTCCGATGTGCGAACCACCAGGGGCAGTCTTCCAATTCCAAAGGCCGTCGCGTCGCACATCGTCATTTCAGCATTGATAACGACGATTATTTCTATGTAACGAATTTGGCGTATCGTTAGCCGTTACTTAGGCACTATGTTAGGAAACTGTTTGTCACAAAAGGTATTATTATTATCATCGCTGATTTATTGACATTGATAAAGCAATTAATTAAACACGTTTTCTCATTTCCCGACTGAACTTTAATTGGCTTTAATGGAAAATTATTATGAATTTGTACATTGTTACTTTACTGATTTACTCTATTGTTTACTTGTCTTATACTTTATTACTATCATAGTTTCTCATATTTTATAACAATATTTAATCAAATAAAACCATAAATTGCTTAAAACAACCTCATTGACGTAATACTCTGTATGTCTGTATGTAATTTTCCAGGATAATTTATGTTGTATTAAAAAATAAATTACATTTTAGTAGGGTAGAATATAATGTGGAAAATTCATGTTACAAACATTTTCGCACGGCAAAGTCATTGTAGTTACAGTCTCGGCCATGAAAAAATAGATGTTCCAAGTAAAATAGCATGCCAGTATCAAGGTTGGTCATAAAATGTACCTACCGTCATCTGAATATACCTTTAGAGTAGGCGCACACCGTTGATTTTTAGTTGGTCGATAGTTGTGCCCGATTTTAAATTGTATGAAGAATCGGCCAAATCGACTCGGCGTAGTGTGCGCACTTCCATACATGCCCATACTGATCAACTGCCCGACTAAACTATCGGCCGACGAAAAATCAACGGTGTGCGCCTACTCTTACTTTTGTAACAGCATGGACAAACTAGTATCTTCCATCCTCGGTCAATAAAGTTATCAATTCTTCAATGAAGTTTTCATGCAAATTCACGATTAGTACACACAAGACTTCGATCCGATTAACTTAATCAACGAGCTGATAAGGTCAATCCATATCGATTAAAATAGGATTATGAGATCCGTTCATTGGTCTTGTTAGAGTTAATTTTATCAATGACGTTTACATTCAAATTGATTTTCAACGGCTACCTTTATTATTAAGATCCATATATAAGAGTGACAGAGGCCTTGGATGAGAATGAGTTCAGCAGCATCTTTCAGTTAGATTCTCGAACGATCAATCAAAATCAAAATCAAAATCAAAATCACAAATATTTATTCAGTTTAGACCACAAGTGGCACTTATGAACGTCAACGTCAAACGTCAATATTAGTGGGGTAGCTGAAAATGTTGCGCTACAGGTTTCAGCAGACAGGACTGATGCTATGTAGAGCTCTAAATAAAATGCCTAGATCCTCAGATCAAACACAGGCTTTAGTTAATTAACAACCTACTTCGGTATCCATCCTAAGAACTAGAGATGAAACGGATATCCGGTAACTATCCGGTAGGCCGGATATCCGGCCTAAATTTACTATCCGGCCGGATACCGGATAGTAACTCACTATCCGGCCGGATACCGGATATNAAATATTAGTGGGGTAGCTGAAAATGTCGCGCTACAGGTTTCAGCAGACAGGACTGATGCTATGTAGACCTCTAAATAAAATGCCTAGATCCTCAGATCAAACACAGGCTTTAGTTAATGAACAACCCACTTCGGTATCCATCCTAAGAACTCATGGTTTTGCTTAAAAATTTTCCGCTGCTTGCCTTATATTAGCTCAATTCGATTTAATTAACATTTTTGAGCCATAAAAAATGTTGACTCTGCTGAATTGAAAGCCTCCTGAATGATGACTCGAAAGAAGTGCTTTGTTAAAATTACCTATACTTTTTTAAGTGTTAAAACGATTAATTGAAAAACTTGAAACTTTTTATCGGCTCGTTACGCGTGGCTACTTCAGGAGCAATTACCTTAGATAATCTGTTACAATTTTATTTTTATTTTACTTGGGAAGTAAGTATCTAATGGTTTTTGTTTGCAATAATCGTTATTATTCTTATTGCTGTGTAATTTTATTTCAACGATAAGTATAATATACCTAAGTAAATAAAATTACCTATCTTGACACATTTTAAAATAATAATTGCATAAACTAGGTAGACACCTACTTACTTGGTAGATTTTGAATATGATTTTTTATGGGTAATGGAGGAAAAATTTAACACGAAACGTCTAGGAAAACTACGGGTGATAGTTAAAAGGTTCTTCTTGTCTAGTTTTTTCCTGTTTCATTAAAGTTGCGGCAGACGCACCGCAGCCGCTTCCTTCCTTGTGAGATTCGTCGCCGGCTGGCATCGTCGCCGGCTGGCATTGGCCTTGCCGCCTTATTAGTGTTAAAACTAGACTAAGATCTCGTTTGTATCGATGCAGTGGGGCCATTGCGTCGGCGGGTCATGCTCAGTGCAAGTGAATGGAACAGTTTGCTTTTTTCAGTCAAGATTTTCATGTAAAATATTCCGTAAATAAAAATAAGCTCTGCCTGATTAAGTGTATCGCACGCCCCGTGCCAGAGTGCCAAGTTTTTTTTGTTTAGCAAAATCTAGTTAGTACTTATCTATCAGAGCTGATTCATTTTATTTTATTTAGGTATAGTACACAGCTCAATATCAGATTGGAATACAATATGTTTTTTAAAATATTTTTTACATAGGCAGCATTGTAAATTATTTTTACCTCCTGTACCTAATTCTTACATTTAACAATCTCGTTCAGGTCCTAGCAACGTGGTTCCAATAGCCCACATGCTTGGACCTAGCAATTCAATCTTATACTTCAATTAGTTACTTGTTGTAATTGCAAGTTTTATTACACGGTTTACCAATTGAATATCCGCGATTTTAATGTCGGCAAGTCGCACGGCATCAGTTCCAAGATTGCTGTCACTAACGACCAGCATCCTGCTCTAATGTGGCAAACCAAGGAATTACGAAACCAGCGGTTCCTGTTGTTGTCCCTGATTGCGAGACGGTCTGGAATATACGAGTAGGTAGGTACCTATGTCGCTCTTTTGGGGCCTTACCTACGTTGTAAATAAGTAGGTTCATTACCTACAATTTAATACCCCTGTTAGCACCTCCAAGTTGTAACTTAAAGTGGGCTCCACCACATTAGCTTATGGATGTATAGTCCAGTCATTTGGTAGTTTTACCTGGAATGTTTTCCGGAAGTAATGAAAAACTTTCCAGGTAAAGCCATCATTTTGTACCAAATGACTGGACTATTAATCACATAAATAATTTTGGCCAGCCTATCAAACGAAGTAAGATGAATTTTGCGTAAGCTATGAATTAGATCGTTAATTATAAAATAAAATTTATTTATACATAGAACTTAATAAATGTTGTTGAAGTTGCTGTAGTGCTTTTGAAATGTTTTCAGAATTGTTATTTAAACAGAAGGTTTAATTTAAAATAAGTGTTTCTAAAAGACTACTTACGTTGAATTTTTAAAGTAATTTTCCTCTCTAAGAAGGTGACTCGTTACCATAAATGCACCATTGCTGTGATAAAAACAACATTTCCTTATGTTTTGAATATTAAAATCTCGCTCAGTCTTAAATTGTTGCAAAAAAACACTAGTTTAAATTGTATTATTAAAAAAAACACTAGTTTAATTTACCTGTCTTGACAAAGTTATTAGACTACTTGTAAAACTAGAGGTACATTATTATATAGGTATAATTTAGTTACGTATCGCATTTTATGAAACAAAAATACATGAAAAAGCTAGGGTGGCAAACAGGTTTTTGTATGAAAGGTAAAAAAGGACTATTTTTAAAATATCTAAATATTTGGTAATAAGTAGGATTATAGCTATAATTCTTCGTTATCTTAAAGATTAATAGTCATCCTTCAAAATTGTGTGTGTTTTTTTTGTGTGATGATTTATAAATATAAAACTTTTGAACTGTTTCAAAGCACACTTTTTTTTTTCAAAATGTACATTTTTTTTGAGAAATACTCATTACTTACTTTGTTTATTTATTATTAACCAACTATAAATAAATCAATTAACTAACTGCCAAATTGGATACGCAAAAATAATAGTATGTACTACATCCGACTAATACATATTATGTGTTGTTAATTACACCCTTTACCCACAAATAAAATAAAAACAGTACAAAATGTACCGCACATAATCAGAATTACCTACATAATAATATTAATTTGAGAGTTCAGGTACACAAAATGAAGTAGCTACAGTAAAACTGGTGCATTTGTTACCAGATGCAAGGTGCCCGAGTGCGAGGCGTCCCCGCCCCAGCTGTCCACCAACGGCTGGGGCGTGTGGGCGCTGCCCGAGGGCGGCGGCCGCTGCGAGCGCCTCAAGCCCCTCGGGGAATCCTGCAGCCCCGACTCCTTCCACGTCAACCAGACCGTCGCCTGCAACGCCTGGGTGTACGAGAGCACGAATACCATCGTTGGCGAGGTGAGTGTATAGGAACATGAAGAGGTGAAGAACATTCATACACATTATGGTTTGCTTGAGCCTTACGTCTTATGGTGCGTCCATATTGGGCGAACGGCCTCGCGCGGCACGCTGGTCATCCTACTCACCCTGCTCTTGAGTGAGCAGGATGTCGAGTTTGCCGCGCGAGCCCGTCGCCCAGTGTAGACGCACCATTACGTGAATGCTCCCGATTTGTGTCCGTCTATCATCAAATACTTATCTCGTCTCGATTTAAGTATTGATAGTATCAAATGTGTCACAATGTGCATTGTATAATGTGCAAGAAATAAAAGAGAGTTCTTTCTAATTAATTACTACTTTCATCGAATGGGATCACAGGTCGAGTCCTTGAAAGAACACATTGCGTTTAGTAATTGCATATTTAATTACTTTAAAGTACCACTCACTGTTAACTAAGCTGTTGTATATTGCGTTTCAATTGGATTTATTGATTACAACCACCACATGAGTAATTTTGATAAATTATATTCTCTGTGTTTCAAGATTAGTTTTATCGAAGAAAGGTAGATTATAGACAGAGATTATATTTTCAAGTTTTAACTGATTGATCACCTTTCAGTTTTTAAAATACTTATAGCAACTTGCTTAAATGATATTTACGAGTAAAACCATAAATATTATTGCCTGCCTTATCAGTAGGTATGCTTTTTCCTGTGTGAATTTGTAAGAGCTCTAAACAGGCCTTTCAAAAGATGCCTAAACTCATAATTTACTCGTTAGTTGAAGCCCATGGGCCTCTATGAAACTAAATGAAAATAGACGCTTGCTCGGAATTCTGCTATTTAGCTGCGCAGTGCGCCGCACATGAAAGTAATTATTCTTCATCGTCTTCGAGTATTGCTTGATTTTTCATAGATAATAAAACAATAACAGTATGTTTTTAGTGATTTTATTAAACCGACTGCACTATAAAATATTATGCCGTTGCAATAACCATCGAAGAGGGATTAGCAGCACTACCAAATATACGAAGATAAGGGTTAATGAAGACACTTCGTATAAAGCCCTAAACCGATAGAACAAAATAATGATGCTTTGATGACAGAATGATTAATTAAAGAGTCAGGGATTAGGCGTTGTTATAATATACAGGGTGTCCCAAAAACAATGGATAACCCTGTAACCATCGATAGGCCTCGCCATGATCTCCCTCACGTCCATTTTTGACCCCAGTAAAAATATCACCGATTTCAAGATTTTTAAGTTTTTGTGCATTTTTAGAAAATTGCCACCTGCGATTACTTTTTCTCATGCCATTTCTACAAATGAGGATACTTTTCAATCTAGTTTTTTTCTTTATCACAAGGGATAGTTGGGCTATCAAAAGAAAAGATCAAAGTTCAACAAACTAGTTTGAAAGTATGAAAATTTTAAGAAATTGCAGAAGAGAAGAAAAAATTAATTCATTGTCTTGCACTTTTGATCACCCATCGTGTAAAAAAAATGTAGGAAGACCATCGTTCCCATTACCTTAAAAACTTCCTTGGTTAATTGAGATTCTGAAAAGGTATCACAAGCCTATGTATACTGTATTATTTTTATCTTATGGCTACTTGAATAGCAACTAGTATGAAAACTGCAAAAATGAGTTTTTCTCGTAATAGTTAAACTAGGACTGCATAGTGGCATTAAATACAAATGGATACTTTTTAGCGTAGGAATTTTAATAAAGCAACATTTTATCATCATCATCATCATCATTTCAGCCGTAGGACGTCCACTGCTGAACATAGGCCTGTACCCCAATGATTTTCATAATGACCGCTTGGTAGCGGCCTGTATACAGCACCTTCCTGCTTATCTTTATGAGGTCGTCGGTCCACTTTGTAGGTGGACGTCCTACGATGCGCTCTCCGGTACGTAGCCTCCACTTGAACCCTGCTTAGGGAGTCACCTTCAGAAATCCGCCGATGCAGCGATGGCTCACCAATTTTATTCGAGCAAAAGTCCTCTCACATTATTTACCAACAGCGCAAGAGTCAGAAATCTTAGGGATCCCTTAGTACGATTCCAGAAAAAAAAGTCTAATAAGTTTTTACTGGTGATATGTTTCAGTTTGATATGGCGTGCCAAGAATGGCGGCGGACCTTGGTAGGCACGATCCACAGCGTAGGCCTCTTCGCCGCTCTGCCCCTCACAGCCTACGTTTCTGACACGTAAGTTGATTCATATTCAAGTATAATTCATAAATTCACATCATGGGACGACCCGATTCATTGACTACTTGGATATAATTCCTACGCAAGCTAGATCAAGCAGCCATAGAATTTTTCTAGGAATTTGATGTGTTTTTATAATTAGGGGTGGCGCCTAGTAGTGAGCCTCAACAGTAAGGCGATTATCATACTGCACCGCGCTCCGCCGCGGTCCGCGTGGCGACATATAACGAATAACGAATCCCGCGCGCAAACGCGTTGTTAGTGTGTTGTGCCGCGCGTGTTTTCTACACAAACTGAGGTACTTGCATACACTGATTAAATCTGTCTTCCCGCGCACCGCGGCGGAGCTCGGTGCAGTGTGATAATCGCCGAATGTTATTGTAACAAGTGGAATGGGCTCTCTTCGTAATTTTCATAAAATCATAATAAAATTTTCAGCTGGGGTCGTCGCACAGCGTTTGTACTCACCGCAGTGTCGGCGGGCGTCATGGGGCTGATCCGGTCGTTCTCGACCAACTACATCACGTACCTGGTCTTCGAGTTCCTCGACCCTATGCTGGGGTCTGGGGTCTACAGCAGTGGCTTTATTCTTGGTATGTTCACAAGCTGTCAACGAAGCTCTTAGCTAAAGTACGGCGAACTAGCAGCGATACAAAAGGTCGATTCGACTGTCGAACTGACAATCTATTCTGTGTCTTCTCGTCTTGTGTATTTGTCGTAATGTCTCGTTCTCCCGCCAAAATATGTCATGTCAAAGTGAAACCCTTAGGCTGGGTTGCACCATCTTACTTTAACTTTGACAAACGTCAAAAATCTGTCAAATTCCATACAAAAATCACCGGTTATCGTCATGTTACCGTTAAAGATAGGTGGTGCAACCCACCCCTACTATTCAAACTGACCATGACATTGGGTTTGTTTACATTTGGTATCGCTTCTCGTTTGGCCGTACTTTAGACTACAATATTGATCAATATTTTTTTAATTAGAAAAATATTTTATATTTTTCTCTTTTTATTTCTAGCTCTTGAAATGGTTGGTCTCAACAGGCGAGTTCTCGGAGGAAACATCATCTCATGTTCCTTCGCTCTGGGTCAAGTATCCCTAGCGCTGGTCGCTTGGGGCATCCCCTACTGGCGGACCCTCACAAGGGTTCTTTATGCACCTTCTCTACTCTTTATATTCTACTTCTTTGTCATCGAGGAAAGTGTAAGGTGGCTACTCAGCAAGGGTAACAAGAAAGAAGCTGCCCGAATCATTTTCAAAGCAGCCAAAATTAATAAGAAAAAGTTATCACCTGAATCTATAAAACAGTTAACGGAAGAGCCTCACCAGGAGGATTCTAAGCCGACTCACACAGAAATACACCCAATCGCACCTGAGAAGAAGGAAAGGTCTTTAACGATGCAAGTGCTGAGATCTAGAATCATGTTGTCTCGGATATTCATTTGCTCGTTCTGGTGGATCACCGTGACGTTCATCTACTACGGGCTGTCCATCAACTCGGTGTCGCTGGCCGGCAACATGTACGTGAACTACATCCTCACGTGCCTGGTGGAGATCCCGGGCTACTGCATCAGCGTCATCACGCTGGACCGCTTCGGTCGGAAGGGCTCCATCATGACAGCGTTCTTCATTTGCGGGATTTCACTCGTCTCACTGCCGTTTGTGCCAGCCGGTAAGTGTATAGTTACTTCTTTGTATTTAGATTTTGCCTTTATTACATAATTACCATTAGTAGACACACTAAAGTTAACACACAAGTAAAGTAAGATAGCCAGTTCCTCCGTGGTTGAGGATTTCGGGTGAAGCTCGCTTCCACCTTCGGCCTGATTGTCACTTACCATCAGGTGAGATACAGGCCAAGAGCTTCCTCGTTGTGGATAACAAAAATACATGTATGCCTGTAGAAAATATGTAGTACATTACAAAGTTCATTACGTAGTTGACTGATAAAAAAATATCGCTAGTCTTAGCTCCATGTAGACGTAGCGTTGCATTCCAGGTCTAGCCTGGCTGCTGACGTCGCTGAACATGCTGGGCAAGCTGTGCATCAGCATGGCCTTCAGCAGCATCTACATCTACACGTCGGAGCTGTTCCCCACGGCCGCGCGCCACCGCCTGCTGGGGCTGTGCTCCATGGTCGGCAGGGTGGGCTCGATCGTTGCGCCGCAAACGCCACTGCTGGTCAGTACAATATTTGGAATACTCACGCAATATACCGTCATAACGCCACTGCTGGTCAGTACAATATTTGGAATACTCACGCAATATACCGTCATAACGCCACTGCTGGTCAGTACAATATTTGGAATACTCACGCAATATACCGTCGTAACGCCACTGCTGGTCAGTACAATATTTGGAATACTCACGCAATATACCGCCATAACGCCACTGCTGGTCAGTACAATATTTGGAATACTCACGCAAAATACCGTCATAACGCCACTGCTGGTCAGTACAATATTTTGAAAACTCCCCCAGTATATTCATTGGACCTCCTTTTACAAAAGCTCTTAGGTACTGCAGAAGTTGAAGAAAGAACAGGTTTGGAAAAAAATGGATTCATGAGTCTTAACTGTTGCCTTACTAGATGGTAACGTAATAAATATAGATAGGTAAGTAACTGTCTAAAATTGAGGGTAGATACTAAAGTCAATCAATTTCTAAGCAAAGTTGTGCTGATATTCTTAAATGAAAGTCATTTATAATAGGAGAAGACCTGCGTGACGATAGAACAATATTTCTAGAAAATTTCAACCATTCATATTGACGACCTTTCTAAAAAAAATGTATTACCAGGAGTGGCGAAGTATTCAAATTCTTTATAAGCGTAGGCTTATTCCCAAAATAGCCCCGCCACCACTTCGGGTTTACATATTGGCTAGTCCTGAGAAGAAGAAAAACTCAGTATTGAAAGGCTTACAGCCTCACCGTTGCAGGCTGGTTCACGCTGGCGCTGCCGCTGCTGGGCAAGGCCACGATCAGCATGGTGTTCTGCTCGGTGTACATCTACACCATCGAGCTGGTGCCCACGCGCGGACGCCACTCGCTCATGGGGCTGTGCTCGATGTTCGGCCGCATCGGCAACGCGCTGGCGCCGCTCACCCCCATGTTGGTTGGTCGGTTAGTTCGTGTAGCCAGAATAGTGCTCTTGTAGAGTAGAAATTGGTCTTTAGAGTCGACAGAAACTGTGATGGTATTGGTTACCATCAATGGCGTAGGAGTACCCTCCTACGCTGTTCTTGCTAGATAATAATGTTTTAGTTTTGCGTGCTTCTTATGCAGACGTCAACGAATGGTAGTTTTTATTATGGTTTGTTTTATTTTTGTTATTTTAGTTTGAAAACAATGATGTAGTTTTCTAGTCTATAGGTAATTCCGTTAAGTAGATATTTTATTAAATCTGATTATTTTATTAATGTAAAACATCGTATTTCTATATCTCTCTCTCTTCTATTGTATATTTTAAGGTGAGTATCTAGAGCATTTACTTGTAACAGAACAACGAGCCGCTCTATGAAATGTTCTAGTATCAGAGTGAGTGTCACCCTTTCACGAACATAACGTTGTACATTTAACCTGTATTTTACCATTCGAAAGAACGTTACATTACACAGAAATTCTCTAATCTATACGCACCGTTGCATATGTATTTCTCCTAAATGGTAACCTTCAACCAATTTGACAGTACGAGTATGTCCCAATTACGTAATTTCAGGGCGATTCATAGTCATCTCTTCATGTAACCAGGTGCTTGAAACCTTTTATTTCTTCCAGATGACCTACATGGAGTCCCTGCCGTACCTGATCTTCGGCATCATGGCGGGCACGTCGGGCGTGCTGATGCTGTTCACGCCGGAGACGCTGCGCATGCGCCTGCCCGACACCGTGCGCCAGGCCGAGGACATCGCCGCCGCGCCGCGCACCAAGCGCCCGACTGACGTCATCGTCGACTGAGCCACACCGCCCTATGTCTGCCGGGCTCAGAACTAAACAGTGTCGCTTTCAACTGAGCTATACCTGTCAATGACTGCCGGGCTCAGAACTAAACAGTAGTGTCGCGGTCAACTCAGCTAAATCAGCTATACCTGTCCAAGTGTCTATATCTGTCGGTCTCAGAACTAAACAGTGTCGCGGTGAACTGAGCTATACCTGTCCATGTTTGCAGGGCTCAGAACTAAACAGTGCCACGGTTGACTGAGCTTTACCTGTCCATGTATGCCGGGCTCAGAACTAAACAGTGTCACGGTCCACTGAGCTATACCTGTCCTTGTTTGCCGGTCTCAGAACTAAACAGTGTCACGGTCAACTGAGCTATACCTGTCCTTGTTTGCCGGTCTCAGAACTAAACAGTGTCGCGGTCGACTGAGCTATTCCTGTCCTTGTTTGCCGGGCTCAGAACTAAACAGTGTCGCGGTCAACTGAGCTATACCTGTCCTTGTTTGACGGGCTCAGAACTAAACAGTAGTGTCGCGGTCAACTCGGCTATACCTGTCCAAGTGTCTATATCTGCCGGTCTCAGAACTAAACAGTGTCGCGGTGAACTGAGCTTTACCTGTCCTTGTCTGCCGGTCTCGGAACTAAACAGTGTCGCTTTCAACTGAGCTATACCTGTCAATGACTGCCGGGCTCAGAACTAAACAGTGTCGCGGTTGACTGAGCAATACCAATCCATGTATGCCGGTCTCAGAACTAAACAGTGTCATGGTCAACTGAGCTATACCTGTCCACGTCTACCGGTCTCGGGACTAAACAGTGCCGCGGTCAACTGAGCTTTGCCTGTCCACGTCTGCTGGTCTCAGAACAAAACAGTGTCACGGTCAACTGAGCTATACTTGTCCACGTCAGCCGGTCTCAGAACTAAACAGTGTCACGATTGACTGAGCTATGTCTGTCCATGTTTGCCGGGCTCAGAACTAAACAGTGTAGCAGTCGACTGAGATATACCAGACCAAGTGTCCATGTCTGCCGGTTTCAGACCTAAACAGTGCCGCAGTCAACTGATATATCCAAGTGTCCATGTCTGCCAGTTTCAGAACTAAACAGTGTCACGGTTGACTGAGCTGCTATCTACATCCATCCAACTCAGTCTCGAACTGTTTTAATGACCCCTATCTATTGCCAATGACTTCCAGTTTCATACGTTTCGTGTCTAAAAAACCCAGTGAATTGCATTTTTACATTGAAGTTCTGCTGTCAATGCTTGAGTTCTGTATTATGAAACGACACTCAAGATTAGATTCAAGATTGATTGACGGATCTATTATACTCTTGATCATTTACACTCCTGAATCAATGATGGAATAATTAAGATTTCCTATATTCTACCCTGGTTATAAATTTATTTTTTAGTGTCGTTTCATTATGAAATGAATGTTCTACATAATTCAAATAAGTTCGCGGTAATGGAAACATACTCTTTATAGAGGATAGAGTAAGCAACAAAGTTTATTTTTGATTATAAATAAAAATAACTACAACTTTAAATGTATTATAGGTATAGGCTTTGTAAATTATAATGAGCTTTTTAATGACCTACGTACGAATGCTGCTGGAAAATTTGTCTAGTATTTAAACATACGTAACCGAGTATCACTTTACAGAAACAATAAACAACAAATACAAATAATTATAATTAGTTATGTGTATTGTGATGTCCTTTTAAGAAATATTTAAACCGAGTTATCTTAGACTTTTCTTTTATTATATTAATAATTTTTAACCAAAGGTGTTTAAGATATAATTTATGTGATATAATTAGTTTATAAATATCATGTATGTATTTTTATAATTTTCCTATATTGATTTCGTTTCTTAACAAAACAGCTTGAATGGATCAGGACAATTGAAATAATAGGGTTTTAAATTAAATCATAACACACATTTTGTGTTACTGATACTAAGAATGTATTACTTGTGTATTTAGCCGTAATTTGAGGCATATAATTTCCAATTGCGCTATAAAATCGTACATATCATACCTATATAACTGAGGTCAAGTGCTTCAAAATACGCTATAAGCGATGTCAGATGACTACCTGAACCTAATTAGACAGCTCCATTTTTTTTGCTTAAAATACTATTTTCATATTTTCATTATCTCTAGGAAGTTTGAAAATCCTTTTTATTTATGAGTGAACGGAAAAATATGCATGATACGGATACGTATGCCAAAGACTGAACGCAGAATGAGTTTATAATAATTGTAATGTTAGATATTTTATAATGTAATAATTTTATAATATGCAAAATATAAGAATCTTATTTCTTCTCAGTGTTTCATTTCAACATACCTACCTAGTTTGTACTAATCAATTGCAATCAACCAACAGGTACGTAGTTTGATTAAAATAACAAAACATTAGGGATTCTTATCACGCAATTATTTTTGATAATAAAATAAAGACATCAACGCGTGGATCAAAATTAAATTTCAAGTTAAAATTTTACTACATCAGAATCTCGAACCATCCCTAGAAACTATTAAGTATTTAAAATAGGTAGGCTATGTATTTTCGTTTTCCGACGATTACCATTTGAGAAAGTAGGTACTGTCTTTTTCTTCTGGCTTCAGCCAACGTAACGGCTACTACGTTTTTTCGAGCGAAAACGTAGTACTAATTACTATTTTAAGCTTGTAGTTTTAACGTATTGAATATTGTTTGTGTTGATTTATCATTATAATGCCACTATAAGTTTAATTGCGTTAAATTTTATTAGATAAACCAGTATCTAATACTTAAATCATAGGTAGGTAGGGACTTATTAAATACTAGCTTTCCGCCCGCGGCTTCGCCCGCGTGGAATTTTGTCTGTCACAGAAAAACTTTATCGCGCGCGTCCCTGTTTCAAAAACCGGGATAAAAACTATCCTATGTTCTTTCCCGGGACTCAAACTATCTCTATGCCAAATTTCATCAAAATCGGTTGCGAGGTTTAAGCGGGAAAGCGTAACAGACAGACAGACAGACAGACAGAGTTACTTTCGCATTTATAATATTATAGTTGGGATACATTAGTTTTTCGGTACAATTAATCAATTATTGTGATTGGAGTAGGTAAGATAATAATATGATCTAAGTATTAGGCATTTGTTTATCGGAGTGTGTATTATTTTGAAAACCAAAGTACAATACCGAACTCAAACTACATATGTCAATGACTGGACAATAGCATCAAATTCCAAGATTTTGAGGTAGGATAGTAAGATAATAGAATTAAAATTTTAGGTACTTTTTCTATTTCCGAACACGGTCTGATATTGCGAACACGGCCCTTAACAATCAGGGTTTGCACTACAAGCACAGATTATATAACAGTAGCAAGCTACAAGGTACTTGCGCTATAGGTTTTCCACTCAAAGACGCCTTCGATGTTTACCCACTGAGTCGCTACCTACCCTCTTAAGTCTAATGGCAGTGTTTGCTATGTAAGAGTACCATTATCTAAAGGGCAGTGTACTAGCACATAATAATAATACTAGGTATAGTACTTGTCATTCGTAATCTGCGGCGCCAACTCGTAGTAGGCACGGTGGACCCCTTCAATGTATTTAATGGGTATGAAGCAAGGGGCTTGCGAGCCCCTGGTTAATCAGTTGGTTCGTATGTATTACTTTGGTTCAATTACGAAAAGACCTCATAAATGGGAGTCTTATAGGCGACCTTGAACATCTTATTCACGAGTTTCAGGGATTTTGCTCATTATACCGCTTGTGATATGGTATCGGTTCTTATCACAAGGATTTACCGGTTCAGTTCATTATTTATTGCTTTATATTACAACTGTCTACAGTATTTTTGCGCACGGGTTATGCATAGCTTATTTTTATTGCTTTGATACCTAGAAATAACAATAACAATAAAAAATTGTTCTGAATTTGCTTTTATCGTATCCCAATGAGAATGTGACGTGCATCTTTATAGACATTCTACTATGAAAATGGAATATTCAAATCGCTATAATTTCTTAAAAAGCAAATATTTTTAATTTGTAATCGCACTTCTTTATACAACACTTCCTATATATATGTTACAGGAAATGTATGAATTCTAGGAATTGTATACTATTCCTAGGAAATGTATACAATTCCGAAGCTATTTAGGAAATGTATAAAATATTGCTTCAGAGATTTTTTAATACGCACATATCCTAGGACATGTATACTTTTCCTAGGAATTTTATAGAATTCCAATATTGTATTAGGAAATGTATAAAACTAAGCGGCACAAGCGCAGTCATGTGATTTGGTGCCCCTCAGTACGCCTAAAATTTTATTTAGACAAACCACATTGACCGATAGGTACTTTTAACTCACAACTATTGTTTAGCCTGAAAGTTGTTTTCGCACTGTTATACTTTGACTGAAAAAAATATTTGCCTATTGGCATACCTTTCTTATACACTCTAGTCTTCAGGCATTGAGGTAATTTGGACGAAAAGATGTTGCGTAGTTTCCCGAACGCTGCCCAGCCGAGTTGGATTCGACGATTGACCTCCTTCTCGAAATTGGACCTACCTAGCTGAATCGTTTGTCCGAGGTAGACATACTTGTCGACAATCTCGAGAATTGAGCTCCCAACTGAAACTGGATAGGGCGTAACATGGACATTCGACATAAGCTTCGTTTTGTCCATGTTCATCCTCAGGCCTACCTGTTGGGAAACTCGATTAAGGTCTTCGAGCATTGTGCCAAGATCTTCCAACGATTCTGCCATGACCACAATATCGTCGGCAAACCGAAGGTGAGTGATGTACTCGCCATTAATGTTTATGCCGAATCCTTTCCATTCCAGGAGTTTGAAAGCGTCTTCCAATGTTACTAGCTTTCCGCCCGCGGCTTCGCCCGCGTGGAATTTTGTCTGTCACAGAAAAACTTTATCGCGCGCGTCCCTGTTTCAAAAACCGGGATAAAAACTATCCTATGTTCTTTCCCGGGACTCAAACTATCTCTATGCCAAATTTCATCAAAATCGGTTGCGAGGTTTAAGCGGGAAAGCGTAACAGACAGACAGACAGACAGACAGAGTTACTTTCGCATTTATAATATTATAGTTGGGATACATTAGTTTTTCGGTACAATTAATCAATTATTGTGATTGGAGTAGGTAAGATAATAATATGATCTAAGTATTAGGCATTTGTTTATCGGAGTGTGTATTATTTTGAAAACCAAAGTACAATACCGAACTCAAACTACATATGTCAATGACTGGACAATAGCATCAAATTCCAAGATTTTGAGGTAGGATAGTAAGATAATAGAATTAAAATTTTAGGTACTTTTTCTATTTCCGAACACGGTCTGATATTGCGAACACGGCCCTTAACAATCAGGGTTTGCACTACAAGCACAGATTATATAACAGTAGCAAGCTACAAGGTACTTGCGCTATAGGTTTTCCACTCAAAGACGCCTTCGATGTTTACCCACTGAGTCGCTACCTACCCTCTTAAGTCTAATGGCAGTGTTTGCTATGTAAGAGTACCATTATCTAAAGGGCAGTGTACTAGCACATAATAATAATACTAGGTATAGTACTTGTCATTCGTAATCTGCGGCGCCAACTCGTAGTAGGCACGGTGGACCCCTTCAATGTATTTAATGGGTATGAAGCAAGGGGCTTGCGAGCCCCTGGTTAATCAGTTGGTTCGTATGTATTACTTTGGTTCAATTACGAAAAGACCTCATAAATGGGAGTCTTATAGGCGACCTTGAACATCTTATTCACGAGTTTCAGGGATTTTGCTCATTATACCGCTTGTGATATGGTATCGGTTCTTATCACAAGGATTTACCGGTTCAGTTCATTATTTATTGCTTTATATTACAACTGTCTACAGTATTTTTGCGCACGGGTTATGCATAGCTTATTTTTATTGCTTTGATACCTAGAAATAACAATAACAATAAAAAATTGTTCTGAATTTGCTTTTATCGTATCCCAATGAGAATGTGACGTGCATCTTTATAGACATTCTACTATGAAAATGGAATATTCAAATCGCTATAATTTCTTAAAAAGCAAATATTTTTAATTTGTAATCGCACTTCTTTATACAACACTTCCTATATATATGTTACAGGAAATGTATGAATTCTAGGAATTGTATACTATTCCTAGGAAATGTATACAATTCCGAAGCTATTTAGGAAATGTATAAAATATTGCTTCAGAGATTTTTTAATACGCACATATCCTAGGACATGTATACTTTTCCTAGGAATTTTATAGAATTCCAATATTGTATTAGGAAATGTATAAAACTAAGCGGCACAAGCGCAGTCATGTGATTTGGTGCCCCTCAGTACGCCTAAAATTTTATTTAGACAAACCACATTGACCGATAGGTACTTTTAACTCACAACTATTGTTTAGCCTGAAAGTTGTTTTCGCACTGTTATACTTTGACTGAAAAAAATATTTGCCTATTGGCATACCTTTCTTATACACTCTAGTCTTCAGGCATTGAGGTAATTTGGACGAAAAGATGTTGCGTAGTTTCCCGAACGCTGCCCAGCCGAGTTGGATTCGACGATTGNTTTGCCTGTCCTTGTCTGCCGGTCTCGGAACTAAACAGTGTCGCGGTCGACTGAGCTATACCTACCCACGTCTGCCGGTCTCAGAACTAAACAGTGTCGCGGTCGACTGAGTTATACCTGTCCAACTGTCCATGTTTGCCGGTCTCAGAACTAAACAGTGTCACGGTCGACTGAGCTATACCAGTCCTTGTTTGACGGGCTCAGAACTAAACAGTGCAGCAGTCGACTGAGATATACCAGACCAAGTATCCATGTCTGCCGGTTTCAGACCTAAACAGTGCTGCAGTCGACTGAGATATCCAAGTGTCCATGTCTGCCAGTTTCAGAACTAAACAGTGTGATGGTTGACTGAGCTGCTTTCTACATCCATTCCACTCAGTATCAAACTGTGTTAATGATCCCTGTCCATTCCCAATGACTTCCAGTTTCATGTGTTTCGTGTCTAAAAAACCCAGTGAATTGCATTTTTACATTGAAGTTCAGCTGTGAATGCTTTAGTTCTGTATTATGAAACGACACGCAAGATTAGATTCAAGATTGTTTGAGAGATCTATTATAATCTCGATCATTTACATTCCTGAATCAATGATGGAATAATTAAGATTTCCTATATTCTACCCTGGTTATAAATTTAATTTTTAGTGTCGTTTCATTATGAAATGAATGTTCTACATAATTCAAATAAGTTCGCGTTAATGGAAACATACTCTTTATAGAGGATAGAGTAAGCAACAAAGTTTTTTTTTTTGATTATAAATAAAAATAACTATAACTTTTAATGTATTATACGTATAGGCTTTGTAAATTATAATGAGCTTTTTAATGACCTACGTACTAATGCTGCTGGAAAATTTGTCTAGTATTTAAACATACGTAATCGAGTATTACTTTTACTTATAGAAACAATAAAAGTTAACGTAGCTTTGCAGTAGAGTTAGTGAATTTATGTACCATTATTTTAATAGCGTATGGATTATTTATAATCATTGTTATAGATAATATTATGCGAATTGTGTACTGAGTAAATAATGCGACTATGTAAAAATAAAATAATTTAAGTATACAGGGTTATGAGTAGTTATGTACTCTCTTGATAAAATTATAGTCCCATGATTTTTATTCACTCATGAAATTTTTGATGCCCGGTACCTGCTGTTTAATTATTTCAGTGGAATTTTAAGTACATCTTATTATTATTGTTCGACACTTCAAAGGATTACATAATTTAATGTATGTTACAAATAATTATAATTAGGTATGTGCATTGTGATATCCTTTTAAGAAATATTTAAACCGAGTTATCTTAGACTTTTCTTTTATTATATTAATAATTTTTAACCAAAGGTATTTAAGATATAATTTATGTGATATAATTAGTTTATAAATATCATCTATGTATTTTTATATTTTTACCACATCTTGTAACTATATTGATTTCGTTTCTTAACAAAATAGCTTGAATGAATCAGTACAAATGAAATAATAGGGTTTTAAATTAAAACATAACACACATTTTGTGTTACTGATACTAAAAATGTATTACTTGTGTATTTAGCCGTAATTTGAGGCACATAATTTCCAATTGCGCTATAAAATCGTACATATCATACCTATCTTATACCTACCTATACCAGTGTGTCCGGGCATGTAGTGATCAAACTTTAAGGGCGTAATCTATGGACAATTTTATCGATGAAAATACTTCAAATTTGGGGCTTGACCCATTTCTCGCAAAATTACAAGGATTTAAGTTTTGAATTTTAAGTTTTCACCTCTTCCTTCAAAAACAAGTGATAGCGTGGGTAGCTTAACACTAATAAGCAAAAATGTTATATCATGCGATAGCCAATAAAATTATCTATTAGCAGAAGTAGAAAACAGATACAAGTTTCATACATTTTAAAGGAGTAAGAATGGATTTAATTAGAAAAAAACATGACTTTTTTCACTTCTTTTTCAGTTATTTTCCAACACAAGAAAAACCAGGTCGTTAAGGTATGTTTTATTTGCATTTTATTATTAGTATTTGAGCTATTCTACAAAACGAATGTAAATTTATTAGTCTACGTCTATTAGTTTCGACGTAATTGCTAAACAAAGATGGAAGAAGCTATGGAAACCGCTGGGAAGGGGTATCTTTGTTCTGCTTGTAATATTTGCTTATTAATGTTAAGCTACCCACGCTTTCACTTGTTTTTGAAGGAAGAGGTGAAAACTAAAAACTTAAATCCTTGTAATTTTGAGATAAATGGGTCAAGCCCCAAATTTGAAGTATTTTTATCGATAAAATTGTCCCTAGATATTTCCCTTAGTTTGATCACTACATGCCCGGACACACTGTATAATTGAGGTCAAGTGCTTCAAAATAATAATAAAATAATAAGCGACGTCGGATGACTATCTGAGCCAGCTCCATTTTTTTTGCTTTTTACCAATTTTTCCATATTTTAATTATCTCTAGGAAGTTTAAAAATCCTTTTTATTTATGTGTGAACGGAAAAATATACATGATACGGATACGTATGCCAAAGACTGAACGCAGAATGAGTTTATAATAATTATAATGTTAGATATTTTAAATGTAATAATTTTATAATATGCAAAATATAAGAATCTTATTTCTTTATTCTCAGTGTTTTATTATAACGTTCAACATACCTACCAACATACATCAGCTGCAATCAACCATCAGGTACATAGTTTGATTAAATTAACAAAACATTAGGAATTCTTTATCACGCAATTATTTTTGATAATAAAGACATCAACGCGTGGGATATCTCTTATCAAAATTAAATTTCAAGTTTTATCAAATTTTACTACATCAGAACGTAGAACAATTCCTAGAAACTTTTAAGTATTTAAAATAGGTACTATGTATCTCCATTTTCCGTCGAATTTTTACCATTTGAGAAAGTATTTTCTTTTCTTTTTTTTTTTTTTTACCCAGGAAAATGGCCTATCCATACCTACCGCCGGGGGACGGTAGGTTATGTGGGACTCGAACCCATTAAAAACCTGGGGTGTTCCCTCTGCCGCATAGTGGTCGGCGCCTTGGGTACTAGAAACGACTAAGGCGCCTTACGCGGACGTCCCGCCCTACACGGCGGGACCCAACACGCCCCCACTTAATGGGGGGCCGACAGGATTAGCCGGGACCACGAAACTAACTAACCATAACCACCATAACTAACCAACTTAACGGCTACTACGGTTTCTCGAGCGAAAACGTACTTGTCGTAGTAATATTGTTTGTGCTGATTTATTATTATTAATCTAAACATCATTATTATGCCGGCCGTTTGGTGTAGTGGTTCAGAACGGACTACTATGCCGAGAGGTCCCGGGTTCGATTCCCGGCCGGGCAGAAATTGAAATGATGAATTTTAATTTCTGTGACGGGTCTGGGTGTGACTATGTATAATATGTATGTATTTAAAAAAAAAAAGTATATAAGTAGTATATCCGTTAAGCTAGCACCCATAACACAAGCATTAAGTTGCTTACTTTGGGGCTAGCTGGCGCTGTGTGAAATTGTCCAAAAAGATTATTTAAAAAGATTTATGCCACTTTAAGTTTACTTGCGTAAAATTTTATTAGATAAACCAGTATCTAATACTTAAATCATAGATAGCTACTTATTAAATAGATATTAGTTTTTCGGTATAATTAATCAATTGTGATTGGAGTAAGCAAGATAATAATAATTATGATCTTAAGTATTAGTTAATTGGAGTGTATTTGAAAACTTAAGAACACAAACTATGTCAATAACTGGACAATAGCATCATATTCCAAGATTTTGAGGTAGGATAGTACTCGTAGATAATAGAATTATTGTTTTTCTTCCATTTCCGAACACGGTCTAATATGGCAAACATGGCCCATACCACAATCAGGGTTTGCACTACACTTGCGCTATAGGTTGTCCACTCAAAGACGTCTTCGATGTTTACCTTCATAAGTCTAATGGCAGTTTGCTATGTAAGAGTACCATTATCTAAAGGGCAGTGTACTATCACAGAATAATAATAATGTACCATCGGTAACAGTGTTAACTATCCATTGCCAGTCATGTCGTCTCGTTCTATCGCAAAGAATCACCATTTGATGAGAGCGAGAGCAAAAACGGAAATGGATAGTTAACAGTGTGGCCGTGTGTACTATAAGTTCCAAAATACTGAACTGTCCAATCCATGACATTGACAGCGGGGCGCCACCGTCAATACCGGATCGCTGGTTCTGTTTTTGCCATGTTGGAAACCATAAAGTTGAACGATGGTAGCGCCCCCCTGTCATTGAGTTTGGTGGGACAGTTCAGCGTGGGTCATCTTTACGGTACTGTACTAGTTATTTGTAATCTGCGGCGTCAACTCGTAGTAGACAAGGGGCTTGCGGGACTTCCGAGCCCCTGGTTAATCAGTTGGTTTCTATTACTTTGGTTCCAATACGAACAGACCTCATATGGGAGTCTTACAGACGACCTTAAATTTTTTTTTATTTTGCTTATTATACCGCTTGTGATATGGTATCAGTTCTTATCACAATGATTTACTGGTTCAATTCATTATTTATTGCTATAGATTATACGCATAAATATTTTTTACACAAACTTATTGTTTTTATAATAATGTATTCATAAAAGTACGAATACTTAATCCTTTTGTCGCAGACAAATATATTTAGGATAAGTAATGGAAGAAAATTATCTTATCTTAACCTAAATGAATTCCCAGAGCTATTTCAGCGACCTTTATTTCTTGTTACATAGTTTTGTTTGTTAATAATTTTTATTAAATAAAAGTCAATAAGATTTAAAATGATGCTCGATCTATCAAGCTTGTATCGTCTACGATACACGCTTCAACACTTCCAATACATAGTTACTAATTTCAATACTTAGATTGAATCTTCATACATAGGTACTTACTTAATTAACCATTTTAGTGGGTAAACGAATTTATTTTATTCCGGTACACGGTAGGTACCTAGGTATTTTCAATATGTACCTTCTGATTGCAATGTTTGTCTGCGTTCTAAAGTAAATCCTAAGATTTTTTCTTATCTACGAGTATTAGCTCAACACTATTATTACCGCACTTGACTGACGCGTCTACTGGTCTTGCATTGAGTTTAAAGAAGTAGGGTTTTGTAGGTTAACATTTAAATAATTGTACTCGTACTTAGGTAGTCATGTGCTACAGTGCTGAACTTAGTAATTGTGAGATGTTTTAATGTTGTAATAAAGTTTTGCTATTTATATATCTACATGGCAAAGTAAGTGGCTGTTTATTTTATGAATTCAATATTTTTTTTCTGCTTTTCTTTGGAGAGTACAAAGAAAAGCAGAGTTTATTGCGTAGTTATCACCATTAATATATTTTTAACATTAGACTAGTGAATTAGAATAGAATTATTGAAAATCTGACAGTCAATACTTTTTCTTGGTTTGCTTTATATAAGTATTTTTCTATTAAGGATATTGTTAATAATCTATTTATTGAAGATCTCAGTACCTAATCAATTACAATTACAATATAAATATCCGTACCTGGTGAAATTATTGTAGTTAAAATGCAGACTTCAACAGCTTGAAGACGTTCTGCTAACCTAATTAGGTACGAGTATGTAATAAATTTGCGACATTTATTGCACTACCGCTCCTACTTCTGTGACGTGAAGTATTTATTATTAGCCCCGCACGTGCTGCAAGTTGTTCATAACAAATAGAAGCACAGAGCTTAGCGGCCTGACTATGTCCATTGTTTATTATTCTGCTATCTACGAGTATTGCGGAAGGTTTACTGTTTGTGCGCCTGATTTTTAAAAAGTGTAGCTGTCTGTTTCGTTAATTGGCCAGCTCCTTTCATTTAAACGTTGGTAAAATTAAGATTCGAATTAAGCACTCAATTATCGACCACCATTTATGCAAGGAACAAACATAAACACAAACGCTTTTTTATAAATCAAAATACTTACAAATAATCTTCTCAGTATTTATTATAAATTAAATTATAACTATCATAATCCACATTGTTAACTTTATCAATGTTTGATCCTATCTGCAGATAAGGGATCGTAAAGGATTTATACTGAATCTCAAAATAATGGCACTCAATACGGACTCACGCTTACAGCTGCGTGTTTCCAAAATTCTGGAGAGGTAAACATTTGAAGTGATCTGAAGATGTCGGATAGTCGTAAAGGGAGTGTGGCTGGGTCCCAGAGGCCCAGCAAGGCGCCCAACAGTGGGCTGCAGGAGAAGGCGATCGAGCTGGACGACGTGCTCGTGAATGAGCTGGGCCAGTTCGGCAAGTTCCAGCTGTTCAACATCCTGCTCGTGTCCATCCCCATCATAATGTCTGCGTTCATGAGCGAATATATTTTCTCGGCTGCAGCCGTTCCACACAGGTAATTTCAAATGTTCTAAGTTCTTTCAACCTACGAATTAATCACCCAGTTGAAACAACTTTCCTATAGAAAAGATTAGTTTGTTGTATTGAATAGATTCTGCAACTACTAAACCGATTTAAAAAATTCTTTCATCTTTACTATTCTACAATATCCCTTAATATAGGCTATAGAATATGGATGGATAAAAACATTATGTGACAGACAGAAATTAACGCGAGCGAAGCCGCGGCAAAAACCTACTTATTTATAATTACCTACTCTGAAACATCTAGGGAAGTGTCAGTATAATTATTATTTTTAGGTGTCAGATCCCAGAATGTGGGGAGTCTCATAAAGACCACTACTTCAACCCCGCGTGGACGGGCGAGGCCATCCCGGCGGGCTCCAGCTGCGAGCGCTTCGCCCCGCGCGGCCCCAACGGCTCGCTGGCCTCCTGCCCCGCCGCGCTCTTCTACCAGGACCAGCAGATCCCGTGCGACGGCTTCGTCTACGGGAGGGACAATTCCGTCGTCTACGATGTGAGTTCAAATACCGTTGCGAAAATCATAATAGGAATTTGATGAAAATATTTAGATGTGAAAATGTGATCTCCATCAAAGAACATTGTGAATACTAGGTGGATGTTTTTCCAGTTCGACCTCGGGTGCCAGGAGTGGATGCGCGCGCTAGCAGGCACGCTGAACAGCGTGGGCACGCTGCTGGTGCTGCCCATCACGGGCTACGTGTCCGACCGCTTCGGCCGCCGCGTGGCGCTCGTCATCAGCGTCTTCAACCTCGGGCTCATCGGCCTCATCCGCGCCTTCTCCGTCAACTACCCCATGTACCTGGCCTTGCAAATCCTCCAAACCACTCTTGGAGCTGGCACCTTCAGTTCTGCGTATATCTTTGGTAAGGATGCCCAACATAAAGCTGTTATATGAATTAACGGTTACAGATATGTAATCATTTTCAATATTTTTTTTAATTTCAGCTACGGAGTTAGTTGGTCCTAAATTCCGTGTCGTCACCAGTGCGACTTGTTCATCTATGTTTGCCGTGGGTCAAGTGATCCTTGGGAGTGTTGCTTGGGTGATACAGCCCTGGAGATACATGATCATGGCACTCCACATCCCTTGCTTCCTGATCATTTCCTACTACTGGATACTATCTGAGAGCGTGAGGTGGCTGTTGTCAAAAGAGAAATATAACGAAGCTAAGAATGTCCTGGAGAAGGTGGCTCGAGTCAACGGGACTCATATCAGCGAGAAGTCCTTGCATGCGCTAATGAACCCTCCGCCACCTCCAGTCGTTGTTGAGAATAAGGTAATCAATATTAATATAAATATAAGATAGCGATGACTTAAGAAATGACGATTGCAAGCATTTTCTTCATGAATGTCAGATTGATTTGCATCAGAATTTTATTGGATAATAGACATTTCTATTCGTATTTTCTTGGTTTTACAGGATGAGCCGGGCATGATCGCTACAATCGTCAAATCTCCAGTTCTTTTGCGACGAGTGCTCACGACTCCCATTTGGTGGATCACCACCACCTTCGTCTACTACGGCCTGTCCATCAACTCCACCAGCTTGTCCGATACCATGTACCTGAACTACATCCTCACTTGCGCCATTGAGATCCCTGGCTTCTTCTCTGCTGTTCTCCTCTTGAACTGGATTGGAAGGAAGACCACTCTGTCCGGGGGATATCTCCTGAGTGCTGCTTGCAACATCGCTTTCGCGTTCATTCCCACTGGTAAGTTTTTTCCATTTTCTTGTAGATCTGCCATATTAATTGTTGGTTTTTAACACGAGTAAAATATTAAATAGCATTTCAAATATTAAAAGCTATTTAAAAAAAATGACACCCCGAGCTGGATAAAATTAATGATTGGTTTGTGTTTATTGTAGCAACAAGATATAAAAGGATAAAAACTAAAAACTCATAAAATTAATTTATTTATGCAAGTAGGCTTTTAAAAAGCACTTTTACACGATCCAGTATTAACCCTACTACTGCTTCAAGTGATGATAAAAGTGAAAGCTAGAAGTGATTAGGATAATAAAATCTTAACATAAATAAATAACATAAAAATATGCTTAAAAAAGCAAATCAAAAGCATCGCTCTGGTTATAAAAGGTTTTAATACATAGTACCTACATAGATTAAAAAAAAAACTGTTTATTGTAAATAAAAATATTATTGAAAATAAAAAAAATTACATAGATACTATTTCACGGCAGAAAATACTAACGACAGTGGCTAACAATAAATTCTACTAATAAAAAACATTGACTTACCTTTATGGCACTAATAACTAGATGATTAGATTAACAGTACCTACCTTCTAGATCAGACGTCAATCGAGCCTATCGGTTAAAGTATTGTCTTGAATTAGTTTTTGATAGGAATCTTAATAATTCTGATTAGGAATTGTATTAATGATAAAGCGGGAAATTTATTTTAAAAAGTTTAGTACTTATGCCTTCTACTTTAAATAAAAACACAGCATGAAATAACTAATTATGGGCTAAACTGACGAAGTTTTTATTTAAAAAAAAATTACGACACAACAATGCATGCGAAATCTCTAAACGATATCAAACATGGATTAATAACAAATTAATGGGTCATTGCTTAGAAGATAATCGTATCTTTGAGTACTTTATTGATACTGTATCTGGAGACAACAACAACCAAACACAAACACCTTACTTCTGAAATGAAGAGTAAAATTTACATTGCTTCTTCAAAGGTACCTAATTTCTAGGTGGACATATCGGGAAATGTGCGTGACAATTCAATGTATAATATAATATTTAAAGGGCCAGATTACATGTTGTTGGTCTGGAGAAAAGTTCTGATTCAGAAATGTTCCCAGAGTCCAGAACATTTGTTTTGAATTCCAGATCTGACCGTACTTCGGCTGATTGTCTTCCTGCTGGGCAAGTTTGGCATCTCGCTGGTGTTCACGTCTCTGTACCTGTTCACGTCGGAGCTGTACCCCACGCAGTACCGCCACAGCCTGCTCGCCTTCTCCTCCATGATCGGCAGGATCGGCTCCATCACCGCCCCTCTCACTCCCGTGCTTGTGAGTGTCATACTTTTTAAAATTCCAGAAGTAACCATATTCTTAGCATCTTCCAGTAATTCTCTTTGGATCTATTCTACTAACAAACGAATTCTCTTCTCGAATCGAAAGAGTACTTGCTGTTCTTCTGACCTTGTTATGTATTTTCCGTAGTTTAATTCAAGTAATTAACTTAAAATACTCTAGACAAAAATGCCCTACTGTAATGGACTCATTCACATTTGAGGTATCAGTGGTATCAGTCAGAAGAAGACCTCTAAGTCTGTAAGTGATTATCACGTATAATCTCCCTGTTTGCAGACGGAGTACTGGCAAGGGTTGCCGTCGATCCTGTTCGGCTCCATGGGGCTGCTGTCGGGCGTGCTGGTGCTGACGCAGCCCGAGACGCTCGGCACCAAGATGCCCGACACGCTCGCCGAGGCCGAGGCGCTGGGCAGGCGCCCGCGCGACGGGCCCAACTGATCTGAGAACATTCATTATTCATTAGCATATAGGCCCTTCTCAGGGCATACGCGTCCCAATATACTCGTAGCTTGCCCTGCCACTACTTTGGGACAACATATCGGCTGGTGTCGAGAGAAGTGGCGGGAGAAACTCGGTCACCTTTAACAATAAGCGAGTGTAGACGATCCTACAGTTTTATTTTGTTTAGGGCTGAGATTAGAGCTGTTCTGATTTCAGATCCTTACATAAAATAAATATTATGAAGGCCTTACTTACTGCAGCACTGACACTAATTTTATGAGAGCTTTGGTCGCCCGCTACGCGGGCTACAAAAGCTAATTTTATGAGACACCTTTTGCAANTTTTGCAACCTGATCAGATATTATTAAGATATTGACTGTATGTAAGTAAATTTAAGCTACAGCAGCAGGCTACCAAAGCAGGTAAATAAAAACGTTTTTATCAAATAGGTGCCACCTGCCTTCCAAATGATAGAATATTTATGCTTTTCATGTAAATGTGACTCCGACCTACACGTCATTTTTCATTGTATTTACGCATCGCTCTCTTTTATAATAAAGTTTTTACATATTATACTATTTGTAAGCATAGTAAAATGTAACTAGATTTAATAAATTATATTTTTTGTACAAAATAAAGTTTTTTTATACCTACCTATTATCCTAACAGTTTATAACATAGGCGTGACATAGGCCTCCTCCAAACTTGGGGAAACAATCTTATTTTCTTAAGAAAACATCAAAATTATACTAAAACATATAATAGGGAGTGGGAGTTGAAGGGTGAGGTAAAGTAGGCACATCCTATCCTACTAATATTATGTATTAGTGACAAATGTGATCGTATGGTAAACACGAAGAATTCGTCCATGACATAAACTCAAAATTATGGGGGAACTAAGTATTTATGGTGGAATTTTGTAATGCCACCTGAAAGGAAAGTACTATCTATTTACTAATTCCATCTATTACTACCTTTAGGAACAAATTGCTCGCGACCNTGAACTGAAAGTGACCAATACATATCAAGGTCGGCACTTTGAGCAACATCTTATCATTGGGAAATTCTTACAACGCAATTATTTTTGATAATAAAGATCAACGCGATATCTAATCAAATTTCACGTGTTACCACATTTATTACATAAAATATATTTTTAAAGATAATAATAACATATTAAGTCGAATAGTCCCTAGAAATCTTTAATCGGTACCATTTGAGTACCTATTGTTTTTCTGGCTCCAGCCAAACGTCTCCAAGCAAAATCGAAGTAGGTACCTAGTTGTAGTAGAAGAATTGGTCGTTTAAATTATCTATCAATTTTTTTCTGCTAATGAAATGATTAATCTAAACATCATAATATGCCACTACTTGTATGTTAGTAGATAAAATGGTATTATTTAACTTTATCATTGGTAGGTAGGTTAAATACCAAGATAATATTAGTTTTTCGGTACAATTAATCAATTTCATTATCAACGAGTTACTTATTCCAATGTGGGTGATTGGAGTTAGATATGATCTAAATATTATTTGAAAACCTACAATAACTCAATTTGTTAATTTATTAATTGTTATACTTAAAAAAACAATTGATAGAATTGGTTTTGCAGTGATATTCGATGAAAGAACTATTTATGTACTAGATTGGGGAGAATGGCACACAACAGCAATACTTACCCTGTAAACGCTGATTGTTGTAAGTTCAATTATACCCACAGTTCCCCTCCACCTGAGGTCTAATGGGAGTGTTCACTGTATGTGGACATCTAGTACTTTAATCAAATCAAATCATTTTTATTTTTACGTGCGTTGGTACTTTACATGTTGTACAGTGCTTAGCGTCCTATATTCATTGTTCCATAATCTAAATGGCAACTAAATTTCAATCACTTGGCTGAGTCTTAGTCAGTCAACTTGAAAGAGCTGAACTTCAATACGACAAGTTAATAAACTTTAAATTATCTAGTTCAATTAACATTCGACCTAAGTTCGTAGGCACTCAATTGGATGCCACCACGGCACCGTTATTAATTATACCTTCATTAGTTGGCTCATTAACCCAGATGGTTGCGACAGAACCATAATTATTGTGATGAATTTTAACAGATAATAATTCATTAATACCTAAACCTAACCGCCTAAAACCTGTTAAAATTAATCATTTAGCAAATCTAAAGTTTAAAAATTAATTAGTACCATATTGAACGTCAACAATCAATAAGATTGGAAAATAATAACAAAATTGTAATTGTCACAAAAGACAATAAAAAGCCACAATCAACGCAAGACACGAACATTAATAGACTAAGAGCTAGTGAACGTCAAACCTACATCATTTATAAAAGCTGAAAGTTTGTCAGCGTGCTCCCAAGATAGGTTAGAATGTTGGTGAATCATGAAATTTGGGTCATCGTGGCTTTGGCTACCCTAAAAAAATTGTCTGGCAAGGAGATGGAACTGTCAAAACTATCTGGCTGATGTGGAAACAACTTCTAATCTCTCTCTAATCTAATCATTGCCCAAATATAATACATAGACGTGAGTAGAATTACAGTCTATACAGAAAAGTTAGAGTTACGTTATACTATAAAAGCTGATTTTTATACATAATATTTGAGCAATCATCAGAAGTATTTTCCTCATTAATCAGACAGTTTTGACAGTTCCAACTCATTGCCAGACGCAGACAGGAGTATACTCGTATTTATAATTAAGGCAGCTGAAAAAGCCACGCTGACAAACTTTCAGCTTCTATAAAAAGACGTAGGTCTGGCGTTCACTAGCTCTTAGTCTATAATACAAATGCTTTTTTTTTTTATAAAAAAAAATGTATTTACCTAGATAAAATTAAATTATAACTTATCATTATGCATTTTGTTATCTTTATCAATGTCTGTAGATAATGGATCGTTAGGATTTATAGTGAAAAATCAAATCAATGTACTCAATACGGACTCACGCTTACGGCTGCGTGTTTCCGAAATTTTGAAGAGGTAAACATTTGAAGTGATCTGAAGATGTCGGATAGTCGCAAAGGGAGTGTGGCTGGGCCCCAGAGGCCCAGCAAGGCGCCCAATAGTGGGCTGCAGGAGAAGGCGATCGAGCTGGACGACGTGCTCGTGAACGAGCTGGGCCAGTTCGGGAAGTTCCAGCTGTTCAACCTCCTGCTCGTGTCCATCCCCATGATTATGTCTGCATTCATGAGTGAATATATTTTCTCGGCTGCAGCTATTCCACACAGGTAATTTCAAATATTGCAACTTTTCAAGACAACACTAGCTACAAGGGTTAATTGATACTTCTGTGAACTTATGTGAAATTATAATAGGTAATTACGTAACACATTATCTTGAATTATTCTAGATTTACCATAAACGAACCATTTTTGTTGACCAATTTTTATTTTATAATATAAACTATAATTTAATTAATTTAAACAACAGTTCTTTATTTATTGTTCTGATAGCCACCTTAAGAAAGTGAGTTACATATAATTTAAATTCCAGGTGTCAGATCCCAGAATGTGGGGAGTCTCATAAAGACCACTACTTCAACCCCGCGTGGACGGGCGAGGCCATCCCGGCGGGCTCCAGCTGCGAGCGCTTCGCCCCGCGCGGCCCCAACGGCTCGCTGGCCTCCTGCCCCGCCGCGCTCTTCTACCAGGACCAGCAGATCCCGTGCGACGGCTTCGTCTACGGGAGGGACAATTCCGTCGTCTACGATGTGAGTTCTCATACCGTTGCGAAAATCATAATAGGAATTTGATGAAAATATTTAGATGTGAAAATATGATCTCCATCAAAGAACATTGTGAATACTAGGTGGATGTTTTTCCAGTTCGACCTCGGGTGCCAGGAGTGGATGCGCGCGCTAGCAGGCACGCTGAACAGCGTGGGAACGCTGCTGGTGCTGCCCATCACGGGCTACGTGTCCGACCGCTTCGGCCGCCGCGTGGCGCTCGTCATCAGCGTCTTCAACCTCGGGCTCATCGGCCTCATCCGCGCCTTCTCCGTCAACTACCCCATGTACCTGGCCTTGCAAATCCTCCAAACCACTCTTGGAGCTGGCACCTTCAGTTCTGCGTATATCTTTGGTAAGGATGCCCAACATAAAGCTGTTATACGAATTAACTGTTAAAGATATCTAATCATTTACAATTATTTTTTTTAATTTTAGCTACGGAGTTTGTTGGTCCTAAGTTCCGTGTCGTCACGAGTGCCTCTTGCTCTTCTATGTTCGCCGTGGGCCAAATGATCCTTGGGAGTGTGGCTTGGGTGATCCAGCCCTGGAGATACATGATCATGGCACTCCACATCCCTTGCTTCCTGATCGTTTCCTACTACTGGATACTATCTGAGAGCGTAAGGTGGCTGTTGTCTAAACAGAAGTATAATGAAGCTAAAGTTGTTTTGGAAAAGGTGGCTCGAGTCAATGGGACTCAAATTAGTGAAAAGTCATTGCATGCGCTGTTAAACCCTCCGCAACCTCCAGTCATTGTTGAGAAAAAGGTATGTTGTTAATTCATTGGCACTAATAAACAACAAATTAATATACTCGTATTCAATACAACCTAAAATAGATGATTCTTAAGTATTTTTTTGCCTTTAAAGGATGAGCCAGGCATGATCGCTACAATTGTCAAATCTCCAGTTCTTTTGCGACGAGTGCTCACGACTCCCATTTGGTGGATCACCACCACCTTCGTCTACTACGGCCTGTCCATCAACTCCACCAGCCTGTCCGACACCATGTACCTGAACTACATCCTCACTTGTGCCATTGAGATCCCTGGGTACTTTCTTGCTGTTTTCCTCTTGAACTGGATTGGAAGGAAGACTACTCTCTCTGGGGGATATCTCTTGAGCGCAGCTTGCAACTTAGCTTTCGCATTTATTCCCTCTGGTAAGCTATATCATTTTTTGTGGCTCTGTCCGTATCTCTGTCATATTTTTAGTTATATTATAAAAGGTTGATGAAAGTGAAAGGATATTAAGAGTAACACCAACAAAAGCATCACTCTGGCTGGCATCATAGCAGTGGTCACACTTCGGTGCTTTTTGCAACAAAAAATTGCTATCGACAAAAGCGATGTAAATTAGGTTCTTCATGTTTTATTTAGACCGCACAGTAATTCGCAATAGCAGATAAATAATAAAAGTGTTATCTACTAATACTAAAAGATTATGAATAGGTAGATTAGAGGCAATTTTGCAACAAAAAAGTTATATCGACGGATACTATCTAGAGGCCCATAAAGACAGCAGTTCTCACAGCAATTCGACTATACAAAACCTTAAAGCACAATAGAATAATAAAAGTATTATCTATTCATACTAATAACCATACGATTAGATTATGAGTATCTACTCACCAGATTAGATGTTAATCGAGCCTTCGATATGCTCGATTGACGAAGTATTGTTTTGAATTTGTTTTTAATAAGCATGCATACATTATCTTAACTCAGATTAAAAATTATAATATGGTTCACTGTGTGGTCTCTTAATCATTATTTTTCACCGATACAACAAGTAATTTTGGCCCTAATAGCCCAGTTTAAATCGACTAGTCAACCATCAAAATTTATGCTTTCAGTAAATTTTATTTAATTAAGCTTTAATGCCGTTAACGGGCATTCTCTGAAATTTTTACCATGTACATGTATTTGTTTTGGATTCCAGACCTGACCGTGCTTCGGCTGATTATATTCTTGCTGGGCAAGTTCGGAATCTCGGTGGTGTTCACGTCTCTGTACCTGTTTACGTCGGAGCTGTACCCCACGCAGTACCGCCACAGCCTGCTCGCCTTCTCCTCCATGATCGGCAGGGTCGGCTCCATCACCGCCCCTCTCACTCCCGTGCTGGTGAGTATCAGACTTGTATGAAGTTGACAAACTTGACCTTCATTGGTTGGGTTTTTATGGCGGTCAAGCTGTAGATCCTGGCTACACAGGAGTTGCAGTGGTGGGAACGAGAGGTGGGAATAGTCCCGTTGTATGGAGTAAGAATATGCTCTTAATTAAACGTAGCATATTCCAGCTCATATTTTGTTTGATGTTCTATACTACTACTCCTTGGTGGACCCCACATTAGTTGGACTAACGGTCTGGTGAAAGTCGCGGGAATTACCAAGATGCGAGCAGCATAAGGATGATCGTAATGAAAATCCTTGAGCCTTTGTTCAACAGGATTTTGTGCGCAGCACTAGAAAATTCAGAATAAGGCAACCAGGACCTACAAACGACGGTATATTAAGCTAAACACTGAAAACATGTTATTCTTTGTTGAGCTATACCAGCAATTTTGCAAAAACATACAAAGATGACCGAAAAAAAAGATTATTGACTTAACCGTAAAATTATCAATAAAATTATCTATAATTATCATTAAAATAATTCAAACTGAAAAGCGCCATCTACCTACTCGTACGAGTATTATGTATTTAGATTTATTGTGATAATTATAGATTTAATGAATAATTTGCATGACTTAGTTTCATAGTAAATTACTAGATGTCGCTGTGAGTATTATAAGAAAGAAGTATGACTGATACATAACTGATTTTACAAACAAATTAAGTTGGTGGCCGATCTTTGTTGGTTAAATAATAACACTATTATAAAGGGAGAAAGTTGGAATTTAATTAGTTAAAATCATGATGTTGATCAAAATTATATCAAAANAATTATATCAAAATGCAAGTAATAGGAGAGACCACGTCAAGTCAAGATTTTACTCGTAAACACTGAACGAACGAAGTGTTTAATAATACCATCATTCTCCCTGTTTGCAGACGGAGTACTGGCAAGGGCTGCCGTCGATCCTGTTCGGCTCCATGGGGCTGCTGTCGGGCGTGCTGGTGCTGACGCAGCCCGAGACGCTCGGCACCAAGATGCCCGACACGCTCGCCGAGGCCGAGGCGCTGGGCAGGCGCCCGCGCGCCGGGCCCAACTGATCTGACACAAATTAATTATTAATTTACTAGCTACTTACTATCTGGGGGCACGGCAGTGCCCCCGCCAAGTCGAGCGCGAAGCAAACACTGCCGTACCATCTTTACTGGAACCATTTCGCCGCATTTTCAGACCTCTATTTGAGAACCTCTGGATAAGACCAGAACGCAGAAATTTTTGTCATCTAGTAAGCTATAATCACATACTTAAAATCCAAAATTTCAAGTTTGTAGGTCATTTAGTTCCGAAGTTAAGCGAAAGCAAAGTTTCGCATTTACGACACTCACTCACTCACTCACTGATGATCATCAAAATAGAACTAGTACTTCCCATTAACTCAGAGAGTTGAAATTTGGTACAGAGTTAGGGTTTAATGACTACATAAAGGGAAAACTATAAAAACTAGGAAAATCGAAGATCTGGAGTAACACCACATTCANGGAATAGTCCCGTATTAATTTACTAGCATATAGGTCCTTCTCATTCTGCCTCAGACATCATAAAGGTAGCAGGAAGGTGCTTGACGCAGGCCGCTACCAACCGGGCAGCATGAAAAGCATTGGGGGAGGCCTATGTTCAGCAGTGGACGTCCTATGGCTGAGATGATGATGATGCTGATGAGGCCCTTCTCAGGGACAACATATCGCCACCACTTCAGTACCTCTAGTACGAAAAACTTTCGAGTTCGTTTCGTTGCGTATTCAAAGTGTCATCGAAAAATTTTGTATGAAAAATTAAACAGCGCCCCCTAGGGCGGCTATAATATAGGGGGCGCTGTTTAATTTTTCATACAAAATTTTTCGATGACACTTTGAATACGCAACGAAACGAACTCGAAAGTTTTTCCTACTAGAGGTACAGGACAACATATCGGCTGGTACTGAGCGAAGTGGCGGGAGAAAATCGGTCACCTTTAACAATAATGGGGTGTACTTAGATAATCGTAAAGTGTTTGTTTGTTTAGGGACGAGATTAGAGCTGTTCTGATTTAATTGAATTCGTACAATTCTCCATACAAAACGCTAATTTCATAGCAAGGACCTATTAATTAAGGCATTACTTGGGAACTGCAGCATTCTATGAGAGACAGTAGCTTTTGCAGCCTAAAACTGATGTTATTATGATATTAACTGTATGTACAGGTTATACTTTTGTATGTCACAGTGTACAAATTATAAATTATTTATCTTTTTCATGTATACTACTTCGTTTTCATTGTATTTACTCATATCTCTACGAATAAACTTTTTACAATAATGTATTTGTAAGCAAAATAAATTATATTTTTTTTACAAAAAATGTATCTTTTTTACACATGCTATGTTCTGCGAAATAATGACCATTAATTGTATCTTTAGTGGCGTGTGTCCACACATCGGCTTTCAAAATGCCTTGCCAGTGTGCCGTCCTGGCCGCCGGGTTGGTCGCCGGCCGAGCCGCCCGGCCCGGCATGGTAGGTACAATTTACCTAACGTTGAAATTAAAAAAATAACATTTATCGTACCTGTGTCGTATCGTAAATAATATATTTAACGCCATCGTAGATTTCATAGCAATGTTGAACCTAAGTTTCATAACTATGATGAGGTTTATCAGTTTTTCCACAATGGGATGTAACATCTATTTTTAATGCTGAAAACAACATAACAAGCAAAAAACCTACGTACTAAATGTGTAACTTATGGATCTAACTTGGCAACAACTTAATCTGTTTACGAAGGTTTTCATTTTCGATTAGATATTTGAGATTAAAGTAATCCGTTGTGTAAAGCCTACTTATTCCTGGCCTTATCTGCTACTTAAGAGGGAATATAAAAAAAAATCATTTACATGTAAAAATAAATAAAAGGTTATAATATATAACTTTAAGGCTATACCTGCGCTGCCCACAAAGTTTCGTAGCAAGACTGACTGTTTATTATTCACCTACTTATGAAAGCTTAATTAAACACAAAAAAGAAAAATTGCACCACTCACTATAAAAGACGGCATTTGACATCGTTGCATTTAATATCTACAACCCCAATGGGCCATGAAATATCATTTATTTAACTTTCTACCTGCATCCATCATAGACCATAGTCACAGTATATAATAATATTATGAGCTATAGTATATTTTCAAATAACATGCCGCTGTCAATAGATGGCGTTAACAGTCTCAAAACTTGAAGGCTTATTATGTTTAGTATCATTATTTTGAAAAGATTTGCTATTGGAAAGACCTAATTTGAAGTAACTTCTTTTGTTGCTGAAAAACTGAAACTTCTATTATTTAGATCAGATAAGCAAATGGATCTTTTACCGTGCCCAAGTTTTTTCAAGACCGACATTGGAGTAGAGGAAAACCTATACTATCTATACTAATATTATAAATGCAAAAGTAACTCTGTCTGTCTGTCTCGCTTTCACCGCGCCTAAACCACTGAACCGATTTTGATGAAATTTAGCATAGATATAGTAGATGGTAGAAACCCTTCACTATAGTGGAGGAGGCTCATAGTCCAGCAGTGGACTGTAAAGGGCTGTTGATGATGATGATGATAGTTTGAGTCCCGGGAAAGGACATAGGATAGTTTTAATCCCGGTTTTTGAAATAGGGACGCCGCGATAAAGTTTTTCTGTGACAGACAAAATTCCACGCGGGCGAAGCCGCTGGCAGAAAGCTAGTAATGTAATATAATAGTATTGTATCAATGCTTTGTATTTCGTACATACTTACTCGTAGGTTGGCGTCCGTTTTAATATCATGGCAGATGTTTTACATTTTGCTAAAATTGACACTAAGGCTGAGTTGCATCACCATATTTTAACCATAATAATAACTGGCAAGCCGAGAACTAAAGTAGGTATAACGTATTAGGTTAAACTATATCGGAAAGTTTAATAATAGAGATAATTTAGGCTAAATTTTATTATTTTATACATCGCGCACAAAACAAAGGAACGCCCTTTGTTTTGTGACGCACTTTCAAGATGAAGTTTCTCTGTTTATTCTCAAGCACCGTACCTAGCGGTTATTTTATAAAACTTCGGGTTTTCCCAACAGGTGGTTTAAGATTTTAGATAGTATCTTTATGTACTTATAATATTATCACACGTTAATGCAATTATAAACAAGCCTATTATCCAATTAATCAATTCAACATTCTACTGAAGTATTTTTACCAAAATAAAAAAAAACAAAATCAAAATTCGTTTATTCGTGGAACCTATCTAAATGACATTTACAGGTGTTAAATATTAAGTAGTCGGTATAGTGATACCGACTACTTAATATTTAACACCTGTAAATGTCATTTATGTCTGGCCCAAGGTCGGCACAACATAACATCATTGAGTCGTATTAGGTTAGTAGAAACTGAATAAAATAAAAAGTAAGTTAGTAATGTCCAATCAGTAACCATTTCATCCCATCCCAACTAATATTATAAATGCGAAAGTAACTCTGTCTGTCTGTCTGTCTGTTACGCTTTCCCGCTTAAACCTCGCAACCGATTTTGATGAAATTTGGCATAGAGATAGTTTGAGTCCCGGGAAAGAACATAGGATAGTTTTTATCCCGGTTTTTGAAACAGGGACGCGCGCGATAAAGTTTTTCTGTGACAGACAAAATTCCACGCGGGCGAAGCCGCGGGCGGAAAGCTAGTATTACATAAACATAAAAAAGTGAAGAATCTTACAATTTGTCAGTTAGAATAGGCTTTGCTTATTAATAAGGATAGCATCTGCTTGTGAAATACTTGAATATTTGTATCTTTTAGTGTATGTGTGTTATTGTAAATTTTTGGAGCCATACTAATGAAGCTTTTTTGTTTTAAAGCAGTTTTTGAGAAAAGTGCACTTAAAATGTGACCGTGACGTCTTCGTTCGTTCGTTTCAGCCGAAAGACGTCCACTGCTGGACAAAGGCCTCCCCCAAGGATTTCCACAAAGACCGGTCCTGCGCCGCTCGCATCCAGGCACCTCCCGCGACCTTCACCAGACCGTGACGTCTACTTTTTTTCAATTTATTGCCCAAAGGATATTGTGGGAAACAAGTGTGGATTTCTCTTAACAAACATTGCAGTTTCAAAAATGTAGAGGGATAGTACTGTCAATATTTTTAGTTCTTTAAAATGTGGTAGGCAGCTGTCCNAGCTGTCCTTTCTTTCTAGAGTTTTTATGACTCTCATACACTTTTTTTTGGCTCTAAAGACTTGTAGGTAATATGTTTGTGGAGTTGCCCCAAAAAACTATTCCATAACGTAGAATAGAAGCGACGTATTCATTGTAAGCTGTAAGAACTGTCGCCAAATACCTACTTATCAACTCTCGATCAATCACGTCAAGCTTGAATAGCTACCGGAACAATAATCCAAATGGCTATCTAGTGGTATTATCGAGGTGATTTAATTTTTTTGATTGTGTGTTTACTTAATTTCGGTATTCCTCTTTAAATCGGCAGTTGATCGGGCTTCGTGGCCAGTGAAGTCGGATCTCCTGAAACTCCCGTCTGAACATCAAAATGACTGAAGACAGAAAAGACAGCAGTGCCAATGGTCATGCCGTGCCGAATGGAATCTCAACTGAGAAGGCCATAGACTTGGACTATGTGCTGGTGAACGAGCTCGGCCAGTTCGGGCGGTACCAGCTCATCAACACGCTGCTCATTTCGATCCCATTGATCATGTCGGCATTTATGAGCGAATTCATATTTGGCGCGGCTGCCATTCCTCACAGGTACGGATTTTTCCAAATATTTTTTAAGTGTGTTCCTTGATTACCTACTTGAAAACGCCTAGACTAATTTACAAAATTCTATTCTTTATTTGAAAAGGGTCCATGAAAAATTTACATGAACCGCACAGAAGTTTTTTCAGAATCCAAAAAATATTGACTGTAACTACCGATTTTTTGTGACTTTTGTGGAGTGGGCTAAGAAATTATATAAGTTACGAGTTTATATAACTCTTATTTCAATTATTTTCTTGCGATCGCAATTGCTAATTAAATAAACACTTTTTTTATAACCCGGAGAAGCTCTTGGCCTGCATGCAAAGTGATGATTAAGGTGGGAGCCAGTTTTATCCAAATCTTAAACAACAGCGAAACTGTCTATATTACTTCCCACTGCCGAAACACAACAATTCTGTTAATGTTACTACTTGTTTCGTAGATGTCGTATCCCAGAATGTGGGGAGTACAGCAAGCGGAACAAGTTCAGTCCCGAATGGGTCCTGGACGCGATCCCCGCCAGCAACACTATCCCCTCCGGCTTCGAGAACTGCGAGCGGTTCCCTTCAGTGGGCAACGGGACCCTCGACGTGTGTCCCGCCTACCTCTTCGACCAGGACAGAACTGTCGGCTGCGATAGCTTCGTCTACGCGAGATCCGAATCTGTCGTCTATGAAGTAAGTTTTACGTTAGTTAGGTACTAGGCCATGAAATTGGTATTTTACAGGTTTAACATGTAAGTTTGAGAGTCATTAACTTTTTAAATGTGTATAGGCCATATTAAATAAATCTTTGAATTTAAAAAAAAAATATGTCCGTTCCAGTTTGACCTGGCGTGCCAAGAGTGGATGCGCGCGCTGGCAGGCACGCTGAACAGCGTGGGCACGCTGCTGGTGCTGCCCATCACGGGCTACGTGTCCGACCGCTTCGGCCGCCGCGTGGCGCTCATCATCAGCGTCTTCAACATGGCCACCTTCGGCCTGATCCGCGCTTTCTCCGTCAACTACCCCATGTACCTTGTGCTGCAAATCGTGCAAACCACATTAGGAGCTGGAACTTTCAGCTCAGCCTATATTTTCGGTAACAAGTTTTCTAAAGAGACACAAAATTTTCTCATCCTATTTTAATTTGCAACTGCCCAAGATCAGCATACCCAGCAACATAGTCTGAATGATTTGTGAATAACGTTATCAAGCGTCAAAGCCTCATTTAGCTTAGCAACTGATATCAATTAAAATTAGCCGGAGCTAATGCTATGTAAAGTATTTACCTAAGCCAAGAATTTTAATAGTGTTCTAAAAAAGGCACTCAAATACTTACGCACGTTTGATTACACACAAATTATACTTTACTACTATATTTTTCTCAAACTATTGGAAAATGTTACAAAATTTTTGTTGTTACAGCCGCAGAGTTGGTAGGACCTAAATACCGCGTGGTGGCTAGTGCCACGTCTACCTCTATGTTTGCTGTGGGTCAAGTAATCCTCGGGGCGACAGCTATGGGGATCGACAACTGGCGGTACCTGCTGATGGTCCTCAACATTCCTATTTTCCTCGTGTTGTCTTACTACTGGCTCCTCCCTGAGAGTGTGAGGTGGCTTCTGTCCAAGGGGAAATTCGAAGAAGCCAGGGTTGTACTTGAAAAAGTAGCTCGTGTTAACAGAAAACAAATCAGTGAAAAGTCTATGGCCGCGTTGATGAGTCCACCATCACCACCACCAACAACAGGCTCTGTTCAGGTGATTAAACTTATTATTAAAGATATAACCATGAAAACTAATGTTTTGTTTTTATGAAATTGATAATTAATTTTTAATCAAATTGATTCGTTTTTTAATAGGAGAATGACTCCTTGTTGAAAAGTATAATGAAGTCCAAAATCCTTCTGCGGCGAGTGCTGACCACTCCTATCTGGTGGATCACCACCACATTTGTGTACTACGGCCTCTCCATCAACTCCACCAGCCTCTCCGACCAGATGCACCTCAACTACATGCTGACGGTGGGCATTGAGATCCCTGGCTTCTACAGCGCGGTGCTCGTGCTGGACAGGATAGGAAGGAAACCCACTCTGTGTGGTGGTTTCTTCCTAAGCGCGGCATGCAACTTTGCTTTTGCATTCATTCCATCTGGTGAGTAAAATATGATATATTTATTTTAGACATTTATCCGACTATGATATCAGTAAAAGGAAGACTTTGCTTATAAGTGAGCTATTTAAGTTTTCGTGAATGACAAGATAAGAATTTAAATATATTGGTATTTTCAGAAATGACCGTCCTAAGGCTGGTGATATTCCTGCTGGGCAAGTTCGGCATCGCTCTCGTGTTCACGTCGCTGTACCTGTTCACGTCGGAGCTGTACCCCACGCAGTACCGCCACAGCCTGCTCGCCTTCTCCTCCATGATCGGCAGGGTCGGCTCCATCACCGCCCCTCTCACTCCTGTACTGGTGAGGATTCACAATTATTTTTATCATGTTTTATTTAGGATCTTTTAAGAAAGTCCTCTTTATACCGGATATCAAAACATGTATTGTGATGGGTTATTAAAATCTGCGACAATAGACAAAAAACGCAACCTATGCGTGATGCGTGAGTGAAACTTTTATCGCACTCGTACCTACCTCACAGTATCTGTTTCGCGTCGCAAGAGTGTAATCGTACGCGTGAACTCACCAACGTTATTTAGTAGATGTTACAAATGAGAAGCTTAAGTACTAAGTAGTTAGATAAGATTAATTTTTTACAAAAGCTTCTAAAAGGATGATGAATCGTCGGTCACCAAACATGTTTTTTTTCGGGGCCAGTCTTGTTTCACGTAAGGGTAACTAAAGGAGTATTGTTTCCCTACCAGACGCAGTACTGGCACGGCATCCCGTCCATGATGTTTGGCTCCATGGCAATGCTGTCGGGCGTGCTGGTGCTGACGCAACCCGAGACGCTCGGCACCAAGATGCCNCAAACACTGACCACGACTAGGATGTAAATGATGCAGCTACTGATACTGAAGAGATAGTAAGATTTCATTGTAAAGCCTGGTCCGTGAGCTCGTAGAATTTTGTCCAATGACCCCAAGCTACCCATCCTTATCGCTCGCGCGTAATTATGTTGCTGTCGCGCTCGCACACTCGAAACGTGCTCACGGACCAGGCACGACCAGTACCTCTAGTAGGAAAAACTTTCGAGTTCGTTTCGTTGCGTATTCAAAGTGTCATCGAAAAATTTTGTATGAAAAATTAAACAGCGCCCCCTATATTATAGCCGCCCTAGGGGGCGCTGTTTAATTTTTCATACAAAATTTTTCGATGACACTTTGAATACGCAAACGAAACGAACTCGAAAGTTTTTCGTACTAGAGGTACTGGCTTTAGAAAATACGGCAGAAACCTGCTGTCAGATTGCTAAAAGATATTTAAGATAGTTAATAATAATTCGTATACATGTTTTAAGATGTAAATAAAATAGTAGGTAATTAAATTGTAAATATTAGCACTATTTATGTTTAGTTTATGTAATAAATAATTATTTTATTCTTAGTCGATAAGAAGGCTGAATCGGTCTATAAATAAAATGAGACGTTATCAAAAGGAGATTTTGTTTATTTTATAACCTTAAATATTTTAATTGAGGCGAATTATTACAGCTTACATTTTACATCTAGATAAAAATATACATAAAATAACATTACAAGGCAAGCCATGAAATCAAATTGTATTTGGGTACAGCAAAATAAATTATTTTTAGATTCGTAGTCAGATCGCAGTTTAACCACTAAAACTAGGATATAAACGCTGTAATGACATGAAAATACAAACTAACACACTTAAAATAACGCATATTATTATTACACCGTCAATCCGTGAATTGTTCTAAGTAGGTACTCCTTAAATTACTGTATACTTAAATCACAGACACTGCATGGTAACTGCCTCAGTATAGGAAATATTTAATTATTAGTAATTTGAAATTCCTTGTAAGTGCATAAAATTAATATTGTATACTAATGATGATAAGTATCGAAAATCGGCATTGCGTTGTCCCATTTCTATAAACAAACCTTAACAAATTATCTTCCACTTTTTCGGGGTTTGCCTTGTAAAAAAGGCTATAGTATGTGAAAGCTTTCACCTGAAAAATTACTCCCTTTTTCATAATGAGACATGATTGCCAAGTGTTCTTCGTGGCTCATTTTATGCGCCACGTATTGTCTCGGATTATTTTAATCGTTTTATCGCAATTTATATCCGCAGTCATCAACCAGAACTTCAAAACAAAGTAATTAAATAAAGCAACCAGAGGGTTGCTCATTGTCGCTGATAAAGATAACCTTCGTTAATGCCAAACTTTCCACAACAAGGATCAGTGATTGTTAATATCAATGTATTAATTATGTTATCTTAAAAGTCAAAATATGGATTGGCAAAGTTCAGTGACAATAAGATGATTATTGAGATGTTTTTCTGATACACAGATATTATTATACTACCATATTTATTAAACGAGTAGTGGAGAAAACGCAGCTAAAGGATTTCCATGACACCATCATGGAAAAACGGTAAATACAAAAATAATAAATATCATAATCAATTAATCCGTTCCTATTTGTCTTGGAAATAGCAGCAACATCATTTTATATTATATTTATACAATCTTGTGTCTATATGCAGCCTAAGCTGACCAAATCAGTATTGATCAACGTAATACTGGACTGATTCTATTTAAAATTAAAATCACTAATCAATCATAGCATCATATGGCAGCTCATTCATAAAGTCTGTCACTTGAAGTGGGCCCGGGTTTGAAAGTCTTTGTTTTGGGCGCGAGACGACTCCCTTGGAAGTCACGTTCTCTTCATCGCGCACTTTCGACGTCCTTTTTCTCGTCGTTTTGTTTCTGACCCTGTCTTTCTCGATCGCTCTCCGGCTGCGGTTGGTGTTCGTGGTCGGCCTGGTCGGGGTCGCCGAGCTTCTCAGCCTCGCGGATGTCCTCGGGGAGAGCAGTGTTCCCGGTGTCGGGCAGCAGCAACGCCAGCAGCGCCGGCCCCAGGGCCACGATGCCGAAGGTGATGCTCGGAAGACCATGCATGTATTGATTCTGAAAACGGAATATTATTACATGATATCGTGAGTTTCAAATATGATGATGTATTCTGCTGCTCAGTCATGAAATTATCTTTCTTATTAGAAAGATCCGATATTATCTGTTAGGTAACATGAAAATGTTGATGGTATTTAATTAGATCTAACATTTTTAATTTTTTGGGTCCTACTTTTAAAAAAGAACTTAAGATCGAAAAGATATGAAAAGTGTTGGTCTTCCAAAAAAAAATAAAAAAGAACATAATGTGATTGTGATTCACATGTTTGTTTTCATTCCAAACGCCCCCTTTTTAATCGGATTCGTGATCGGACACTAATCTCTTTTAATATGCTTCATCGAACAGTCGGGCATGATCTTGATGTATTGTAGTAATGATCGCTAATTTGTGATCTTTTCGATAATGCTTGTCAACTTAATTCATTTTTGGAAATTTTTAATCGGTGTATTACGGTATTACCGAAGAATGTTAAAGCTGGATGAGTAAGAGATCATAGCAAATGTGATCATTATACTTATTGCGCTTCATGTAGGTACTTTATTATTTTCTTGTATCATTTGCATCTTCAGGGATGCAAAAACATTGCAAGAAGGCAATGGCTTCGAAGTAGAATCAAACAAAAGGAATACGTTGAGAAAGATGATGAAGAAGTAGCCATTTGGCATATAGTGCTTGTGCGTCTTTTATCCCGAATCTGGAGCCGCTACATGGCAGCGTTGGTGCCATGAGGCGCCAGAACGGCGCCACCAGACTTACCAGCAAGGGAGCCTGCGGCGCCAGCACGGCGCCGAGGCGGCCGATGGTGTTGGCGGTGTTGGTGAGCGTGTTGCGCGAGGCCGTGGGGAACACCTCCAGCGCCACCACCGTCAGCGAGAACAGCCCGTAGCTGCTGCACATCTTGCCGATCACGTAGAACAGCGTCGACGCCCACCAGATCGCTGCAGCAGATACCGATTTAGAGCAATGAGGGCTATCGTTTTTATACTTAACAGTTGGCACCCCTGGCGATTGACAGGACCTTACCCTACAGTGGCGCCATCTTGATGTGTGCAAATGCGATAGTCCTCCTACCACTTTAGCGCTCACAAATTGGCGCCACTGTCTTCGCTACGAGCAAGTGACAGGACCTTACTCTAAAGTGGCGCTAACTGATGAGCGCTAAAACGATAGCCCTCATTAGAACATAAAGTCTTTCCATAGATAGATTCTTTGATACGGGTCGCAGCAAGGCAAAAAAGTTTGCTATCAAATCAAAACTACGCGATCGGATTGTGGGCAATGCTGTGTGTCAGAACAAATTCTATGGACAAAAGTTGTAAAAGACAGATAGAGGGTAGATGATTTGTCTGCCAAAAAATGGTTGAAGTATGTACCCATTTACCTAGTTCAGTTTATCTGTGATCGTCGAGGATGCAACTGCACTGAATATCGATCTCATTCAATAAAGTCCGTCATCTACTCCTGACAATTTGAAAGTTCTATGTGCTTACCTATTCAAGAAAATATTCAATAATAGTGATGAAAGTGTCGATATAGGACCACTAAAAAAGATAATCTCTAAAGTTGATAAAATTATGAGGAAAATAAATATCGAATTTAATGTTTAAGCTTTTACAATCAAGTAATTAAGAATAAATCATATTAATTTTAACCTTGCGTCATTTTGGACAGGTACTTTACCTGCTTAAAATATTTGTTATATGATTGCAGTAAGCAAACCATTTTCACTTGTGGATAATTTTCTTTGTTTCTAAATTACAATTTTGAAACATGATAATTACGTTCCTAGACATTTACAGCTTAGTGAATCTTGTTAGCAGAAGGGCCCTTTCCCTAATCTATTCTACTGGACCGCAAAGAAAAAGGGTCAGATACTTTTGAAGATATCTATATAAATAAAAATGAATTGATGTTCGTTAGTCTGATTAAAACTCGAGAACGGCTGGGCCGATTGAGCTGATTTTGGTTTTAAAAGGTTTGTCGTAGTCCAGGGTAGGTCTAAACGGTGAGCAAATACGCGCGTGATATTGTTTTTCTATGACAGACAAAATTCCACGCGGGCAAAGCCGCGGGCGGAAAGCTAGTTAAAAATATTCCAACCAGCCCTTTTTCTTTGTGATCCAGTGTATAAATGTAACTTACATTTAGGAACAAACGCCGATGTGATGAAGAAGAACGAACAGAGCAGGTAGGCGACACAAATCGGCGCCTTCCTGCCGAAGCGCGTGAGCGTGATAGCTGTGATGATGCGCGTGGGAATGGCCACCAGCAGCAGCGCAGAGAAGTTCAGGTACTTGTTGCCCGACACGCTGATGGAGTTGATGATGGTGCCGTAGTTCACGAACATGCAGCAGAAGAAGGACGCCGCGATCAGCGCCACTCGCGCCAGGATCTTCTTCGAGCGCAGAGCGGAGAGAAGGTGCGTGGATTGGACAGGACCTTGTTTTTCCTTGAAAGATTACGGGGTTTAAGTAATTCAATGAGAATTATATTATTGAAGGTTTTTGTTGTTGTTTGAAGTTTGAAATAGTTGTTTTCTAACTTTAAAATAATTCCTATCAAGATTATACTTATGTGAATATTTTTGGGCTTGATGATGATAAATCTTTGAGGTCTTCGTTATAATCGATGCCCTTTGCTGCGCGTGTGTACCTATTATCTTATTGAGTTCAGTAGTTATCAATGTGGTAATCATAATTACCTTTTTAAGTAGGTACTACTTAATTATGTAAATATGTTTAACGAAAGTATTCAAATCCTACATTAATACGAGCATGTGTATAAATTCAACATAGAGAAGATCCAACATAAACCCAGTATTAACAATTTGATAAATCTCAGATCATTGTTTAATCATAAACAAGGTATTAAGATTAGATTGCTTATGACAGCTCCGAAGATATAATTTCTGCTCATTGATCCCTTAGTGGCCATTGAGTTCTGATATTCAACGCTTAAAGCGCTGTGTGATCATTTTGTGAAATTTTAATTTTTGTGATTGTGTCATTAGTTATTTCAAAATAAAATTATAGTTATAACAAAAAATATTTTACCTGATCGGATTTATTTGTCTCATCACTGATCTTAGTCATCATCTCTTTAGCTTTCTTTGATAACGTAATTTTATTAATCTTGGCGACTTTATTGAGGACTCTGACGGCTTCGTCGTTCTTGTTGTGTGCTAGTAGCCACCTCACGCCTTCGTCTACTAAGAAGATGTAGAAGACCACTACTAGTAGGGGGGCGTAGATGGCCCTCATCATGTGCCTCCAGTACGGCACCTTCCAGGCGATGAGGCCGAAGAACGCGCTGCCGAAGCTCGCCAGGATATCAGATATGCACGAGAACACCACCCGCCGCTTTTGACTGACGCTCTCTAAGGCTGTGGAGGAAAGCAAGGCCTAAGTATAAAAATATTTGTGCAGTTTTTACCACTATCATTTCAGCTTATCGTGATCTCAGCTATGACTGTCTGTAATGAAATTTACATCTTCAACTTTTACAACAGTCCTAACCAACACATTATTGAATGATTCTGTAAACAGTTCAGTTCATTTCATTTTGTCTCGTGATTATGTTTGTGATGAATATTTTTTGTAGCAAAATTGCCAATATTGATGAGTTTACAATAGTCAATCTGAAATATTTTACAGTGTTTTGAGTTGTCCTTTTCTTAGTGATATTTTCCTGGCTATTTTACTACTAGAATATAAGAGCGCTGCCTTATACAGAAACACAAATATTCATTAAGTACAGTCGCGGAATGAAAAGGTTCGTCACCTTAGTGTCGGTTTTCGCTTGCACTAGGTACTGTAAGAGTCAAACCTGCCAACATAACAGTGCAAGAAACAGTACTGCTAACATTTAAATAAATATGACGTTTGCTAACCAATAAGGTTTTGCTTGTTTATTTTTCTATCCCATCAGTGTAATGCAGTGATGACATTGACCAATTGACAATAGTTTTTTTTTATTTAATACTAGCTGACCCGGCGAACTTCGTACCGCCTTAGCGTAGAGATTTTCTTAATATTTTTTTCCGTAAGAACCATCCTTGGACTTCCACAAACATTTAAAAAAAAGAATTATCGAAATCGGTTCAGCCGTTCACACGTGATGCCGTGACAACGCGAAACGGGTTTCATTTTTATATATATAGATAAATAATAATGGCAGGTTGAACCAACAAGAAGGTTTCAATCAATCATGACAATCTTCTTGACAAGATAAATCGTCAAACAACTTTGATCTGAATAATTTTGAACTTTACTTACGAACAGTTAAAGATTATTTTCTCTAACTCGAGATTATTCTGTAACATAGTTTCAAAAGGTAATATGTGCTCGCGATTCGTTGAAGGAATCAATTTGAAAACTGACGAACCTTTTCATTCCGTGACTGTACATTTAAAAAAAGTTATTCAAAACAAAACACGATCACGCGTAAACAAAGCTTTATCTGACTTAACGACAACGAATCTTGTTTACGCCTCGTTAATTAAATTAGCGCAAAAAATCTGACAAATCGAAGGAAATTAGATACCAGCATCATAAGCTTATTTGAGTTATAATCCCCATCGATCTTGATTTACAGTCACCTGATTCTATCGTAACACCTTTTGACAGGTAGCAATATCTATAGTTATGATCAAAAAAACATCTATCAAACGAACTAGGGGGTCGATGTGTTTTAATCATGGTATTATTATGAAGATAATATCGGCTTATTTTATTAAGAACGGAAGTGTTTTTATCAATAGTTCCCGTAGTTAAGAGAGGTGTAAAGCAATACATTTCCATGTAATGCGTGTTTGTCTTGTTGGTTGTCCTAATAAATAAAATAAAATAAAAATAAATTAATGTCCCAACGACTAACAGTGTAACTGTCGGCCGTTTGGTGTAGTGGTTCGAAACGGACTACTATTCCGGAGGTAGCAGGTTCGATTCCCGCACAGTACAAACATTTGTGTGCATGAACATATCTGTTTGTATTGGACTGGGTGTTTTCTATGTATAAAATAAGTATGTATTTACAAAAAAAAAGTATTTAAGTATGTTTATATCCGTTGTCTAGTACCCATAGTACAAGCTTTGCTTAGTTTGAGACTAGAAGCGCAGTGTAAATGTCCAAGGATGTTTAACTTATGGGACTTTTTTCCTAATGAGTAACAGTGTTGTTAGGCAAGGCATAAAGTACGCAGAACTGACGGCCAATGGGGCAGCAAGGTTCTGGAGTGGAGGCCACGTATCGGAAAGCGCAGCGTAGGACGTCCACCCACAAGGTGGACCGACGACTTCATAAAGGTAGTGGGAAGGCGCTGGATGCAGGCCGCTACCAACCGGCCATTGTGGAAATCATTGAGGGAGGCCTATGTTCACCTGTGGACGTCCTATGGCTGAAATGATGATGATGATGAACAGAGTTATTAAAATGTTGACTTACACAAGACTAGCGAGGCGTTGCCGTAGCCCAGGGCCGTCTCCAGGAACTCGAAGACCAGCAGCATCCAGTAGTTGACGGAAAAGGACTTCACCAGCCCCGCCGCGCCCACCACCAGCGGCGTGCACACGATTATCACCTTGCGCCCGTACCTACGCGGAAACATTCATACATGTATATTGTATAACTTATTTTACTAACGTGTGAGCCAATACGAAATCTGGAATAATATTTGTGCATAACAGATTACTACGTATCTGAGATTATTTTTCGCAAATGCTTCTCGAACGCACGTCTCGTAAGTAGGTAAATCAAAAAAAATCGTAAAAGTCCATTAATGTACTGACTCCTTAATCCTTTCTATTATTGTATTAGAACTATTTTGTTTTGATTCTCTTACAGTCATAAGTTATGGATGGTGATGATTTTAATCAACTAAATTAGTTGTTAGTCCAAGCAATAAATAGTAGGTTTTGTTTTTTTGATGGAATCGAGCCTGGGAATAATATAAATTGTTTAGGTAATTAATATGAATATTATATTGTTGTCATACACTACCATATCTATAAATAGATAATAATAAAGTAATTAAACTTCCATTTCTTAATTATCTCTATCAAATGTAAATTACTACAATTAATGATTTTATCAAATTACAACGATATGGTAAATTTAACGATTTGTACCGGATAAAAGGGTTATGTTTAAGGACTTACGATAAGCTACAGATGAAGCAGTTTAGTTTTAAGATCAAATTTAAGATTAAGGCTGGGTTGCACCATCTTACTTTAACTTTGACAAACGTCAAAAATCTGTCAAATTCCATACAAAAAACATCGGTTATCGTTATAATTACGGTCAAAGTTAGGTAGTGCAACTCAGCCTTAGATGTTCGTTGACGATTGTTTTTAAGTTAACTTAATACTTACGATAAAACATAGCTTTTAAATTTAATCTTATTTGTATATATGTTACGGTTAATGTGATAAATTGAAAATTATTAATAATAACCGGTTATTATGAATAATTACCGACAGTCGCGGTAAAAGTGATAAATTAATCACATTTAACAGTGATTATTTCATAATTCAACCTTAGTACCTACTAACAAATTTCATAAAAGAGAACAACATCTTGTGTACGTGCTCGTGTACAGCCAAACTTTTGAACGTTTTGATATCATATATTAATATAATTTGGCATACTGAGTTTGGAATGTTTCTTGCATAATATTACTTTTCCATGATGCCTATAACATAATGTTTTGATTTAAAGTGAAAAATAGGTTAAGGTGCGGCGGGGGTGGCCCTTGGGCCACCCCTAAGCCGCCTATTTAGTTTTATACACACATACATAAATGACCTCATATTAATCACATTTACCAAATCATGCAGTAATTATTCATAATAACCGGCGATTATTCATAATTTTCACATTTATCACTTTGACCGTAACATATATATTTACCTGTCCGAAATAAAACCCGAGAGCAAGAAAGAGAAGACGAGACCAAGATTGTGGACGGTGCCGATCATCGTCCTCTTCCAGGGATCACAGCCGAGGTCAAACTGAAAAAAAAAAACTTACTGGGCACCTTATGCGTACTAGTAACAAAAAAAAAAAAAAAAATACGTTATATGGTACCTACACATAATAACATTATTTATTTTTTATTCCGCAGGGAGGAGTGTGGTACATACGCGGTGATGAAGATTCCCGCCGCGCTGCCGCCGCAGATTGATGGCGAACGGATCTGATCCACCAACGACGAGGCTTCACAGGGGCGACAGTAATATTTTATTATAATAATGTATTTATTATTTTCACATAAATTTTGCTGTTGTATTATTTAATCTATAATGAGTGATAATATGAAATGAAACATTGGTATAATGTATAATTATTATGTACCTCCTACTCTAAAGACGTTTTATGACTTATTTATAGTAATTGTTATTACAAATAAAATTTGTTTGACTTATTATTAATATATTTTTTTACGAAACCCCATTTTTATACTTTCCACAATATTATTCCATAGCCCCNTAGATATAAGAGCGCTGCCTTATACAGAAACACAAATATTCATAAAGTACATTTCAGAAAAGTTATTCAAAACAAAACACGATCACGCGTAAACAAAGCTTTATCTGACTTAACGACAACGAATCTTGTTTACGCCTCGTTAATTAAATTAGCGCAAAAAACTGACAAATCGAAGGAAATTAGATACCAGCATCATAAGCTTATTTGAGTTATAATCCCCATCGATCTTGATTTACAGTCACCTGATTCTATCGTAACACCTTTTGACAGGTAGCAATATCTATAGTTATGATCAAAAAAACATCTATCAAACGAACTAGGGGGTCGATGTGTTTTAATCATGGTATTATTATGAAGATAATATCGGCTTATTTTATTAAGAACGGAAGTGTGTATATCAATAGTTCCCGTAGTTAAGAGAGGTGTAAAGCAATACATTTCCATGTATGCGTGCTTGTCTTGTTGGTTGTCCTAATAAATAAAATAAAATAAAAATAAATTAATGTCCCAACGAGTAACAGTGTAAGTTATGGCATTTTTTTCCTAATGAGTAACAGTGTTATTAGGCAAGGCATATGTATAGTACGCAGAACTGACGGCCAATGGGGTAGCAAGGTTATGGAGTGGAGGCCACGTACCGGAAAGCGCATCGTAGGACGTCCACCCACAAGGTGGATCGACGACCTCATAAAGGTAGCGGAATGCAGGGCGCTACCAACCGGCCATTGTGGAATTCATTGGGGAAGGCCTATGTTCAGCAGTGGACGTCCTGTGGCTGAAATTATGATGATGATGAACAGTGTTATTAAAATGTTGACTTACACAAGACTAGCGAGGCGTTGCCGTAGCCCAGGGCCGTCTCCAGGAACTCGAAGACCAGCAGCATCCAGTAGTTGACGGAGAAGGACTTCACCAGCCCCGCCGCGCCCACCACCAGCGGCGTGCATACGATTATCACCTTGCGCCCGTACCTACGCGGAAACATTCATACATGTATATTGTATAACTTATTTTACTAACGTGTGAGCCAATACGAAATCTGGAATAATATTTGTGCATAACAGATTACCTATCTGAGATTATTTTTCGCAAATGCTTCTCGAACGCACGTCTCGTAAGTAGGTAAATCAAAAAAAATCGTAAAAGTCCATTAATGTACTGACTCCTTAATCCTTTCTATTATTGTATTAGAACTATTTTGTTTTGATTCTCTTACAGTCATAAGTTATGGATGGTGATGATTTTAATCAACTAAATTAGTTGTTAGTCCAAGCAATAAATAGTAGGTTTTGTTTTTTTGATGGAATCGAGCCTGGGAATAATATAAATTGTTTAGGTAATTAATATGAATATTATATTGTTGTCATACACTACCATATCTATAAATAGATAATAATAAAGTAATTAAAGTTCCATTTCTTAATTATCTCTATCAAATGTAAATTACTACAATTAATGATTTTATCAAATTACAACGATATGGTAAATTTAACGATTTGTACCGGATAAAAGGGTTATGTTTAAGGACTTACGATAAGCTACAGATGAAGCAGTTTAGTTTTAAGATCAAATTTAAGATTAAGGCTGGGTTGCACCATCTTACTTTAACTTTGACAAACGTCAAAAATCTGTCAAATTCCATACAAAAAGCATCGGTTATCGTTATAATTACGGTCAAAGTTAGGTAGTGCAACTCAGCCTTAGATGTTCGTTGACGATTGTTTTTAAGTTAACTTAATACTTACGATAAAACATAGCTTTTAAATTTAATCTTATTTGTATATACCTGTCCGAAATAAAACCCGAGAGCAAGAAAGAGAAGACGAGACCAAGATTGTGGACGGTGCCGATCATCGTCCTCTTCCAGGGATCACAGCCGAGGTCAAACTGAAAAAAAAAACATATTTAAGTCAAATCAATCTAAATACATATATACAATATGTAACAAAAACACCGTCCGATCCGAAAGGGTCATAAAGTAGCTTTAACAACATTACCAAAACTAGTATCAAAATTACGTAATTAATAAAAACAATTTTTTATCGATTTTTAAAGTCAATAAGTTTATCAATGATTTACCCTACAACGGGGAAATTTTCAAAAAGCGTTAACACTCTGTCGCCGCGCGGCTTTCTTTAAGACGCTGGGGGTCATGACCTTATGACGTCGCTACGCGTGCCGGCGCATCTCTACCCCTCCCGCGTACCCTCTACACTGCCGTTCGGATTGCCATGTAAGCTTTTTTATTTTTGTAAATTTTGTATTTATTTTTAATGGGGTATTTTTTAAATAATATTTTACGAAAATTATTACACAAATGGAATCTTAACTCGATACCTATTAACACCTTAATGGATCGGACGGTGTTTCCGTTACATATTGTATACAGTGTGTCCGGTCACCAGTGTCCGACCCGTACTACTACCCCACTGTATAACTCAAAGGTGACTGACTGACTGACTGACAAAGTAATCTATCATTGTACCTATTCTTTGCAAATAAATACTTTGACTTTGACTTTGACTTTTATCAACGCACAGCCCAAACCACTAGACGGATCGGGCTGAAATTTGACATGCAGGTAGATGTTATGACGTAGGCATACGCTAAGAAAGGATTTTATGAAACTCCACCCCTAAAGGGTAAATCGGAGTCGCGGGCGGTCTAGTCATAAAATAAGATACTTTAAAATTAGAAATACATAGAAAACATTGCTGGGTAGATACTGGACTAGGTCATATACCTATTTAGAAACCATCCGGAGAGTTTTGTCATTTAATACGTCTTATTGAAAACTTAAAGCTACGGTCCACCCATCCGTTACATTTTATAGAGAAGGCAAATTTTCAGTCGTGGTTTTCTAGCTAGATAATGATGATAATGCAAAGAAAAACATAGGACAGTGAGGACCATCATATGAAAATTATAATAGAAGTTAACTCTGTGAGTGCATGAAGCGGAACAAACACACAATGTCCCATTTATAATAAATCAAACATACTATAAGTTACAGCAAGTCACATTGAGTTGATATATTCTCTAATAACAGGCCATCAGATACAAGAATCGCTAAACACTGTTTGTTATTTGCGATGAATCTCAATGTGTCTTGGGATACTCTATAATTTACGTTACAGCGCTTTTTACTGTAAACACATGTCATGAAACTAGTATCTTAATTATTTTACTATTATTTGACAACACGTGCAAAGTTTTTATCATGCTTTGATTGGTGATGAATATTAGAGTAGAAATAATATACGAGTATTAATCCTTCAAGCTCCGCGAATCTAGACACAATAGATAATCAATAATTGTTATGACATTAGTTAATGCCGTCTGGGACTCAATCGGTTAAGTATGTTCGACGAAGGATCAATACTACGAGATCATTTAATTAATATTACATACGAGTAAACTTCTTCTGAAAAACCTAAGTCCAGATCTTTAATAAATTGTATCTGTTTGCTGTAATGTTTTGCTGTAATCTGTGTTATGTTACTGTTCTTTTTTTTTGTTTTTTGTTATCTTGTTACTTTTGTTTAGGTTTTAAAAATGCGTCGTGTTGTAATGTCCGGTGTCCCTTCTTTGCTCACCCCNGCGCGCGCCACGCCGTATTTATACCCGACGATGTATACGCCTCTCTTTCTCACTGCGTGCGCGCTCTCTCTCTCGCTCGCACGTTTTTTTTTTTTCATTCGCGTTTCAAAAATTCAAAATAATTGTTTATACATAGATGTAAGTAGTTTCATTTCATAAAATACTACTACATAATACTAGTAAGAAGTGTTATGTGTATTTTCCACTCAAAATCAAAAAAACAAAGCAATAATTATTAGGTACATACATAGGTACCTACATATTCTAGGCTAACTAATTAATTATTCTACGACAAATTATTGTACATATTTTTGCGTTTTGAGTTTTCCTCTAGCCGGATATATTGTGTGAGAGTTTCTTTTTGGAAATTCAAAATATTGATTGATTGATTATGTACAAAAAATGATACAAATATTTTATTTAAACAGTGAGTCTGCAGTACGAGTACGTGTGTGAAAAGTATTATTTCTTAATTTAATAAGTACTCGCTTAGTTTCACCCCTTTTGAGAAATATCGAACTCGAGTCGATGTCTCTCCGAAGGGATGCGCGAAGCCACAACAAGGGCTCTCGCGGAAGACCAGTTTCTTAAGCCTGGGAGCCTATTGACACAGTGGCCTACTATTTAACTATATTCGTTTTGTGTTGTTATTGTAATTGTATAATTTGTGCTTACTGTGTTAATAAAGTCTATTTCTTTCTTTCTAATGTTTATAGTAATCCCAATTGATAAAATAATTAAGGAATTGTTAACTTTATTTCGATACTGGTTACATAGTAAGTAAGGCTTAGAAAATAGTGAATACATATTCAGAATCAACTGGTTCTAGAAATTCAACAGCATCAACATATTTACAGTCTTTTATACTGAATGTATAATCTATGTGTACATTTGCCCTGGTTACCATAACGAGTGTAATTTACCCATCGGGCGGGCGCGGCGGCCTCATCAGCGGTCCCAACGGCCGTGGCAGTGACCATGCCATTGTCACTGATGGCTCACGTGTTGCCATGACATTGGAATACAATGCAGATTAGTGCATTGCAGTGAATGAACTTTACTACGGTGTATTTAACCGGTTCGATACTTTTCAGACTGAAATTTTGCTATTTTCAATGAAGATTTTTTTTTGAACGAATAAGATAGCTTAAAATAATATTACCTACTAGCTTTTGCCCGCGGCTTCACCCGCGTGAAATTTAGTTGGTCACAGATCGTCATAAATTATAGCTTTATGTAATTCTGGGTTATAATAATACTGTAAAGTTTCCTCAAAATCCGTTTCTGTTGTTTTTGAGTGAAAGAGTAACAAACATCCAGACATCCAGACATCCAAACTTTCGCATTTATAATATTAGTAGGATTACAAATTGGGATTATTAGAAATACTTAAATCTCGTTTTCAGCAAGGTACTGTTTCCACCTCTCGTGCGACAGATGATGGACAGTACCTACTCCTCATTCCCGTTTTTATTATTATTTTAAGTAACGACCCCATAATAATGTACAAATTTCAAGATAAATTACTGTTAATGTTATTTTTCTGGATATTACAGTGCTACTACAAATAATTTAATGCATTATGTAACTAAATCTAATGGTACAACTTACCTCAGCAACTATGCTATCGTTGTTCTTGTAGACGACCTGCTCACACTGCATGGTGTCGTTGCCCGCGAATCGCTCGGGAGAGCAGTCCCCATCGTCAGGTCTGAGGACCGCCGTGTCGTTCTCCAAGATGGACAGAGGCCCGTCGAGCCTGACTCGCCGCTGGCAGGCGTTGCTGCTGTTCAGCGTAAATGATGCCCACGACGCGTTGAACCGACGGTCCAGGTACTCGCACTCGGGGACATTGCACCTGAAAAGCCTCGAAAGATTAATGTCAGGGTCATTTCATTTAAGCTACCAGTTGTTAACCGGAACCACTTGCAAAAACTCAACATAACTTTAACTCATATTAAATTACCCACTCAATCACTTGATAGGTACATTATTCGACATGCTAAGTTTATCACATTATTCCATAAATTATTATTAAATAGAACCTATTGTCGGCACTGTTTAAATAATAAGGAAGAAAAGAAAGCGCGGCACGGTTAATTTAATTAGAATCGTTGCATAAATATCACTTAATAATAAATTGGCTATCAATATTGAAATGTCTATCATAATCATAATAAAACCTAGAGAGAAATAATAATTATTAAACATCAAACAGTTACATGTACCGCATAAACAATAGCTAGGTACCAATAAATCTTAATGAACATATTGTTACAGGGATATCCATAACAAATTACTGCTACCTTGCTTCTTAACTTCAATTTCTTCCTTAAATATTTTACAATAGACAATCAATATTGTAACGACATTTAGATAATTTCTTGACATTATTTAGATTAATGTTCACGTGTATGATTATATTACTATGATAATGATAATATTATGTCTGAACTATGGGCTCTATTGTCAGCATACTGAGCTCAGAGACATACTTCTTACNTTGAAATGTCTATCATAATCATAATAAAAACTAGAGAGAAATAATAATAATTAAACATCAAACAGTTACATGTATCGCATAAACAATAGCTACCAATAAATCTTAATGAACATTTTGTTACAGGGATATCCATGACAAAGTATTGCTACCTTGGTTCTCAACTTCAATTTCTTCCTTAAATATTTTACAATGGACAATCAATGTTGCAATGACATTTCTATAATTTATTGACATTATTTAGATAGATTAATGTTCACGTGTATGGTTATATTACTATGATAATGATAATTATGTCTGAACTGTGGGCTCTATTGTCAGCATACTGAGCTCAGAGACAACTTCTTACATCGTCGAGAAATGGGGAATTACATCATATTAACGATATTGTGTCAAAGTTATGGTATGATTAAATTTAGTAATACAACTTGATACCTAATAGATAATATTATTAGAGTCACGAGGTTTAGCATTCATAACGTTACAAGCTTTTCTTTGCAGACTTTTCTCAGAAATATAGTGAGAATTTAAAAGCAATTAATGAATGTCATAACGCAAAGTTCACCATTTAATATAATGACAATATTTTTCCACAAAACGTCGCTTGCCTCTCTAACTGACGTAACTGACATTTTGAAAAATTTTCAGGTGATTAGACAGATCGATTCGTCTTGCGAAATTAATTAAGATGGTGTAGATAACTCAGTTTCGAAAAAAATTTCAGATACGTCAGTTAGAGAGGCAAGCGACGAAAAGATCTGAGATCCATCTCTAATCAACTTAGACTTTTCATTTAGTTGGAAAATTTGAATTTTACCCCGTGGTGGAGTCGAGTTACAAAATATTTGAAGCACCAATGAAAACTTTAAACTCTACTCTTCCTAAATAAAAACGTTTTTTTCGTTCTTGTCAATTTCAGACTCATATTTAACGAAATTGTATAAATGTATGTATTTATGGATTATTGCATGACAGGCAACGTGCTGCACCGCACCTGTGTGCACACGCGCCGCGTGGGCGCAGCTCTCGGGCTGCGTGCACTTCCAAATAGATATATCAACCGAAACCGAACGGATCAACTATTTACCTAATGATCAAGCCATTACGAAATCATTTGCTACGTTACTTTATAAGCTGCATCTCAAACTGCAGTCTCAGAGTTTTACGTATGCTGAACATCTGTGTATACTGGAGCTGTCTTTTTGTCCCAACATTAAATTCATCATTAACAAAATTGAATAACGAACTCTACATTAAATTATCAGCGAAAGAAACTTAGAGATGCAGTGCTGTTTTCCGCCTTCTTCACTAAGGCTAAGTTGCCTAACTTCAATCGTAACTTTAACCGATGTTTTTGTATGGAGTTTGACAGATTTTTGACGTTTGTCAAAGTTAACGTAAGATGGCGCAGCTGATGGAAAAACTACTGAAGGAATTTTGGTGAAACTTTATTATTCATACATCAGAATAACGTGTCTGTAGAGGCTAATTGATAGCGACATTATTAATCCATGTGAGCAAATCCTTGGGCTAAAGCTAATATTATAAACCACCTGAGCGGAATATTATAAGTCACCTGAGCGGAACCTCAGCCGCAGTGAAGACGTAGTTGTAGTTGCACATGGCGAGGAAGGAGTCGCGGAAGGCCAGCAGCAACAGCAGCAGCAGCTGGTACTTGCCGAAGCTGCCCAGCTCGCTGAGGATGCCCTCCAGGTTGAACTGGCCCTCCGTGCTCTCCGGCTCGTGCGCCATCTGAAACAGAGCTTTCAATCAGATATTTGTCGGCCGTTTGGCGTAGTGGTTCAGAACGAACTACTAAGCCGAGAGGTCCCGGGTTTGACTCCCGGCCGGGCAGAAATTGAAATGATGAATTTTAATTTCTATGATCTATGTATATTATTATTATTATGTATGTATTTAAAAAAAGTATATGTGTAGTATATTCGTTAGCTAGCACCTGTAACACAAGCATATAAATAGCTTACTTTGGGGCTAGCTATATGTAAAATTGTCCAAAGATTTTATTCTTCTCTCTCCGCCTGTTACGGCTACTAGCATTGCTTCTCAAAGACTGACAAAGGCAAAGAAATTTATTTGCAAGGAATAGGCTGTTAAAGGTAGGTAGTTTGGTAAATGCGTAAAGATTAATGATTATTTAATCACCAAGCGTGCTCTATTCTGCTAAAATAAAGTAACATGCAATTTTTTTTTTCGATAAATTATAGAAAACCTTTTAAAAATCTTATGGCAAAACGAAAATAATTTATCACTTATTGGATTTTAATTCAGTCATTAAACCAAATAGGTATAAAGATGTGTTAATGTGTAGAAATAAGTTTATTTGTAAAAAAATCATTCTGAGCATTTCCGTAGAAACACCTAATTTAAGACAACAGCATAAGTTGACTTGACATGCGGTGTACTCGTACGAGTAGGTAATGAATTCCTCGAGTTATATTCTTAGCAAAAGTGTGTTTGTAATGAAACTTTTAATGACAAGTAAACTACTGTAAAATCGACATGTAAATGAAATTAAATCTAATTAATGTAATAATAATCATTTATGAGTACCATATCGTGGGTCGAATCACGAAAAGGCGTAACTTTAAAGATAATTTGAAGTATGGAAAAATGCATTTCAGGCCCATTTTACCTGTCAATACTGGCTTCCTGAAAAATAATTCAGTTACGATCTTTTGTGAGGTTATAAAATTCAAGTTTTTTAATAACATGGTGTGTTTAACTCAATATCGCCATTTTTTAGATACGCCTTTTCATGATACACGATATTAATGTACCTACGTCCGAAATGGAAAATTCTGTTGATACTTTAATATGCATGTATTAATTTTTGACGATCAATGTACTTACAAAGAAAAGGCAATCAATAAATGATTATCTTATTTATTTTAAAAGGAAGCTTGTGGAAAATAATTATACATACGGTGCCACGTTGAATGTTGAGTGCAATGACTGTTGTAGTCAAATGTATTGGCTCAATTGACGTCGGTATACCGTCAGTTGGAGCCAATGCAATAATGTTAAATAAGTATTGAAACATTGTTTTTAAAACGTAAAGACCGTGAATTGTTTTTTTGAATTCGCAATTTTGGTTGGTTATCTTAATATAAAATATCTTAAAAGTTATAAAAAAATAATTAAAAATATTGTTTTCAACTAATATCTGTTACTTATGATAAATGTTAACGTCATAGCTTGTCACATCATAGTAAACAGGGATTGCAAATATTAAATTCCAAAAACCCAACTTTTTACATAGAAATAAAGAAAATAATAAGTAAGTATTATTATTGAAACTGCTGATCAAACAGACTGATAGGAAAACGAGCGTAATTTTCGCCTGAATTTGAGCGGCGTACCACTGACGCGCGGAGGCGTGTGTCCACGATAGTTGGAAATAGCATCTTGCTGATAAATTACGCCCATTAAATTAAATAGGAAATTAAAAATATTAAAGAAGAGAGTTCCCATTCATAAAACAATACATAAATATCGAACAATAAATATTTAAAAAAAAAACAGAATGATAAGCATAGGCGCAGACCACCGACTTTAAGTTGTCCGATAGTTGGGCCCGATTTTCATTTGTATGAAGAATCGGCCGATACCAAATCGGTGTAATCTGCGCACTTTGATACATCTCCATCTGATAAATACTTATACTTATACCTACATACTTATAGGTAATAAAATTTAAATATAATACACACTACAAGTTAATACAAAAACTTGTGAAAATAACCTACTTTAGCTGATGTTCCTTGAGACACCATCGTTTTGCTCTTGTTATCCACTTTCTGGTATTTTGAAGATTACGCAAAGATCATTATTTCTGTAACAAAATTAATTTATGTTAAATACAATTTATGTTATGTAAACTAAACAGTCCCCCATTAATAGCAGCCTATTAATAACAGCCTGTTAATAACTTACACATACCAAAATCGACATAGTTCATTGGTAACGTAGACTCAAAATTGTTTTCTCCCTAGACATCGAAACATTGTCAAATCTAAGTTTATGTACTGACTTAAGAAAACTATATTCCCTGTAAATACAGGGAATTAAATGAGAATGAGAATTATTTTTTGGTGAAATCACCAAAAATTAATTCTCAAGAAAATTAGCAAACTAATAGAAATACCGTCACACATAAACGGATTCCAATTTTGTTTGTCCACATCAAGTGTACTTAGATGGCTGAAAGGTGGCACAGTCATTGTTTGCTTTCCATTACTATTCACGTTGAAGCGAGTATCAAAACAGCTGTGACGTTTCAGAACACTGAACTATGTATTTGCAATCATTTTCACATTAAATTATGGTTACAGACGAACTATTTACGCTGTTTTTCTAGCAGTGGTTTAGTTCCGCTTCAGCNAAAAAAATTTCAGATACGTCAGTTAGAGAGGCAAGCGACGAAAAGATCTGAGATCCATCTCTAATCAACTTAGACTTTTCATTTAGTTGGAAAATTTGAATTTTACCCCGTGGTGGAGTCGAGTTACAAAATATTTGAAGCACCAATGAAAACTTTAAACTCTACTCTTCCTAAATAAAAACGTTTTTTTCGTTCTTGTCAATTTCAGACTCTTAATTAACGAAATTGTATAAATGTGTGTATTTATGGATTATTGCTTGACAAGCAACGTGCTGCACCGCACCTGTGTGCACACGCGCCGCGTGGGCGCAGCTCTCGGGCTGCGTGCACTTCCAAATAGCTATATCAACCGAAACCGAACGGATCAACTATTTACCTAATGATCAAGGCATTACGAAATAATTTGCAACGTTACTTTATAAGCTGCATCTCAAACTCCAGTCTCAGAGTTTTACGTATGATGAACATCTGTGTATACTGGAGCTGTCTTTTTGTTCCAACATTAAATTCATCATTAACAAAACTGAATAACGAACTTTGCATTAAATTATCAGCGAAAGAAACTCTAAGAGATGCAGTGCTATGTTTTCCGCCTTCTTTACTAAGGCTGAGGTGCACCACCTAACTTCGGTCGTAACTTTAATGATAACCGGTGTTTTTTGTATGGAGTTTGACAGATTTTTGACGTTTGTCAAAGTTAAAGTAAGATGGTGCAACCCAGCCTTAATATTTTAAATGCAAAAGTTTCTGAGGATTGATGGAAAAACTACTGAAGGGGTTTTGGTGAAACTTTACAATATTATTGTTCATACATCAGAATAACGTGTAGAGGCTAATTGATAACGATAATATTTCTATTTGTAAATCTTTGGGCAAAAGCTAGAGTTATAAACCATCTGAGCGGAATATTATAAGTCACCTGAGCGGAACCTCAGCCGCAGTGAAGACGTAGTTGTAGTTGCACATGGCGAGGAAGGAGTCGCGGAAGGCCAGCAGCAGCAGCAGCAGCAGCTGGTACTTGCCGAAGCTGCCCAGCTCGCTGAGGATGCCCTCCAGGTTAAACTGGCCCTCCGAGCTCTCCGGCTCGTGTGCCATCTGGAAGAGATTTTCGTGATTAGTACAACCCACGATATTAATATAATCAAAAAGTTATAAATAATAATTAAAAATATTGTTTTCAACTAATATCTGTTAGTTATGATAAATGTTAACGTCATAGCATGTCACATCATAGTAAACAGGGATTGCAAATATTAAATTCCAAAAACCCAACTTTTTACATAGAAATAAAGGAAATAATGAGTATTATTAATGAACCTGCTGATCAAACAGACTGATAGGAAAACGAGCGTAATTTTCGCCTGAATTTGAGAGGCGTGCCACTGACGTGCGGAGGCGTGTGTCCACGATAGTTGGAAATAGCATCTTGCTGATAAATTACGCCCATTAAATTAAATAGAAAATTAAAAATATTAAAGAAGAGAGGTCCCATTCATAAAACAATACATAAATATCGAACAATAAATATTTAAAAAAAAAACAGAATGATAAGCATAGGCGCAGACCATCGACTTTAAGTTGTCCGATAGTTGGGCCCAATTTTAATTTGTATGAAGAATCGGCCGATACCAAATCGGTGTAACGTGCGCACTTTAATACATCTCCATCTGATGAACAGCCCGACCCAACTATCGGCCAACTAAAAGTCGGTGGTCTGCGCCTAGGCTGATTACATAGGTGAACTTTTAAATAAAACACACACTACTAGTTAATACAAAAACTTGTGAAAATGACCTACTTTAGCTGATGCTCCTTTAGACACCATCGTTTTGCTCTTGTTATCCACTTTCTGGTAAATTGAAGATTACGCAAAGATCATTATTTCTGTAACAAAATGAATTTTGTTAAATAAAATTATGTTATTTAATGCTCAATATAATCAGAAATAAACAGTCTCCTATTAACCCGTATCTTCCCAAGCACCTAAAAGCTGATTCGATTTTAACGAAATTCATAGTAGGTACTACATGTTAGTAACCTACTGAACAAATATGTATAAGAAAAAAATAATCAGCTTTCTGTCTTTCAGTTTCAGTACCTATCCAAAAATGGAACAGTAGGAAGATATGCCACTGTATTAATTTTGCATTAGTTAGGAAGATGATTGTAAATAATACAAGGTTTTTATAAAAAATCGTATTATTATAATCGTATATTTTTATTAAACAATAAAATTACATAATAATATTATAAGTAAGATACATATCAAAATAATATATTTTTATACATTATTTTGAGTGAAAAGCAGAAGAACACTTATGGTTCCTGTCGCATCGTGTCCTAATGCCTTCATTTTATCCAGCAATGGTAAAGACGTAAAGTAATTGTCCATGTAAAAGCTGTAAGTTACAGGTGGCAATTTAGATATGAGATCTAAAACTACAGAAGCACCTACACCGAGTTCTGGGTGGGTATTTCCTTGATAAATCAAGTATCCAAGACGAGTACAAAGAGACCAGTTCTTATAACCGAATCTAATGGGGTTTCCATGAACATGTTGTTTTGTTCCATGTTTTCCAAAATATAGAATCATCGACTCATCAATACTTAGATTTCTATCACCAGGGTAATATTTTAGCCATCTATTTGTTGAGTAAATTCCATAAAGGACGAACTTTTGCGAACTTATCCTGTGGGGCCAAGTTAGTGTTATCAGCAACGTGAAAGAATCGCAGCAGTTCTTCAAATCTCTTTCTAGGCATAGCAGCTGCCACACCTTGAAAATTGCAATCGACACTTTGCTCCCAGTAGGTACATGCGATATCTTGCAACACTATTGTATCCCGACAGCAGAAGAATCCCAATAAAACGCTTTATTTCTTCAGTTGTAACTTTGAAACGATGATACCCTTTTTGAATTGCATTATTTTCAGTTTCAGAGCGAATCAGTTCAAACACTTCCGCGTCAAAAAAGATGATCAAAAAATTGTACCGGACTATCAAGATGTTCTAAAAGTCAGAGCCACCTGACACTTTGCCTTTTCAGGGACATCTGTTTTCCTCCATTTTCGGGAAGCAGGACATTTCTTTTTCGGTGGAGGTCGTTGTGTAGTGGTGTATCTTATAATGGCTCATTCGGAACGACTTCTATGGCATCTAAATCGTTTTGGGATGACACAATAGCTCTAAATTCAGCCTGTGCTAAAAGTTTATGTCTAGATAGATGATTTATATTTGAAGACTCCTCATCGCCGCTATCTTCATCGCTCTTGTCGTAATTATCTGGGGGTGTTATGTAAACATTCGCTGACAACACATCATCGACTTTCTCTAGATATGATACGATCTCATTTACCGACAATCTACAACAAAATAAATGAAAAATTATTACTAACAATTACATAAGTTTATAGAATGTCCCATCTCCATATTATCCTACTGATCCAAAAATGGATCGGTATAGTAAAATGTAAAAATTATATGCGAATACCCTATGTTTATATTTCACTGCATTATTATATGGTATCTGAACCTATATTTGATAAAAACTCGATTAAACAAAAGCTGTCAACATATTAGAAATTATAAAATACTTACATTTGTCGATGAGACATTTTTTCACGAAAAACAAAAAAACTAAGCTCATAAAAATGCATTATTTGCGCGCGTGAACAAAAATTTGACGGATTGATTAGAGCGGTAGAACTGTCAGTGCTGCCAATATAAAGAAAAAACAATGGCTGCGTTAATGCAACTTTAATTAAAAAATATTTAATTAACCGATCCATAAATGGATCACTGGGATGATACGGGTTAATAACTTACACATACCAATCAACACAGTTCATCGGTAACGTAGACTCAAAATTGTTTTCTCCCTAGATATCAAAACATTGTCAAATCTAAGTTTATGTACTGACTTAACAAAACTGTATTCCCTGTATTTCATCAAACATTTATTCTTAAGAAAATTAGCAAACTAATAGAAATACCGTCACACAAAAACGGATTCCAATTTTGTTTGTCCACATCAAGTGTACTTAGATGGCTGAAAGGTGGCACAGTCATTGTTTGCTTTCCATTACTATTCACGTTGAAGCGAGTATCAAAACAGCTGTGACGTTTCAGAACACTGAACTATGTATTTGCAATCATTTTCACATTAAATTATGGTTACAGACGAACAATTTACGCTGTTTTTCTAGCAGTGGTTTAGTTCTGCTTCAGCGACAGCGGAAATAAACTGAAATTCTTTGTTTCCAAATGTTAGGTATACATTTGTGTTGGCCTGCAAGGGCACGGAAACATATGAGGGTTAATTTAAGCTCAATTAGTATTATTAGTAGTAAACAATTGTAGTAACTTGGTAGGTATGTGGGTATTAGTTGTTTGTAGGGTTTCAATGGATTTTATCAATTCAGCTGAAATTCAGGGTAATACCTTCATGCGTCGCTATTCTGATAAAAATTGAATTGCCTTGACCAACAGCGGGAAAATAAGTGTGAAATGTAGTAACGTGGATATTAACTACATTTAACCCGCTGCGTAAGCATCACCTCATCTCACATTACACTCGCGCTCGCTGTTTGTTAGACACTTATAATTAGAAAATTGAAATATTTAACAAAAATTCCACATGCGCTATTCTGCAGCCTGAAGCCATAAAGCTGTCACGTGACCGGCGCAGCCGCAGCCATGCAATCACACGCAGACGTAAGAATTGTAATAACTGTGAAACCTAATGAAATTACCGCACACGCGCCGCTAATCAGATATTCACTTGAAAATATTTGAGGCGCTCAGAGAAGCGAAAGTCCCGCCATCATCACGATTGTTTTAATTGTTACCAATTAACACATATTCTACATACCACCTGTACTAATTTTAAGTCATCTTTTAAAATATTTAGTTCAATTAGTATGCTTTTTAAAATTAATCAATACTGCGAGTATATTTCCCAATCGTATTTTAAAGTGTAAAAAAGCTTTACTTTAGTTGGGCGAATTTAGCCAACAACTGAAAATAAACAAGAGTAAGTAATTGCCTATGTAAATGTTAAAAAGTTACATTAATAAATAAATTAGGCATTTACTCGTAACTAGCTTTTTCAATTGTTTATTCAGAAGTGTTTCATTGTTAGCTTAACTAATCAAAGAGATAAAAATGTAGTTATTTTAATTTTTTTAACCGCCTCTGTGGTCTAGTGGTAAGACCACCTGCTTCAGACGCAGAGGTCCCGGGTTCGATTCCAAGTGGGGGCGGATTTTTCTGTTCGGTTTGGTTGGTGGTAGGGCTTGTTCTAAGTCCGCCTGGCTAGCTACCACCATCTTACCTAAGTCTGTCGCCATAACAACAATTTTAACAGCATTGTTGTGTTCCGGCAGTTAGAGGTAAGATAGCCAGTTCCTTCGTGGTTGAGGATTCCGGGTGAAGCTCGCTTCCACCTTCGGCCTGATCGTCACTTACCATCAGGTGAGATACAGGCCAAGAGCTTCCTCGTTGTGGATTAAAAAAAAAAAAAAAAGTTCAACATAATTAGTTCGAAATCAATCAATAATTAAAATATTGTTAGAGTACCACCCAAGTTTTAATTATTTTTTTATTATAATAATTTTAAGGTATTCCTTCATTCACTAAACAATTCACAATTTGATTCATCCACTCACCAAGCACATAAATAAATAAAAGTCCTTTGCCAGAACACAATTAAATTCGGAACGTCAAGTCGTCACTAGATCGCGGCGAAGTGCCACCAGAGTTTTATACCACCGTTATGGGCCACAGCCGAGTTCGGTTTAACAGGCGTAATTACTTACATAAGTTGCATGGCTATTGTTTGTTCATTCATGCATCATACCATGCGACGTCACGTCAAAGTTTGTACACCTTGACAATGACACTGGAGGAATTGGGTTACCTACCCAGGTGTGGGGAGGAAACCAACTGTTTTTAGGTTTAATAAAAGTTATGGAACTGCGAGGAAGCCAGTGAATATACCTAACATTTAAAATTTATAAACAATCACTGCCTCGGTTACAGGTGACAACCTAATTTGGTAATTTTTTTAATTAGTTCTATGTGTCGGAATCAGGTAGAGTCGCTGCCAAACTTGGATTATGTTGCTGTTCCCTGCGTGCACTACCGTTTGCCTTACGAGTTTTCAGGTAGGTTTGATGATGAAAAGTTTTCCCACTAGATTAGAATCACTCAATTGTAAAAAATATGACATTGAAAGAAATAAAACGGGCTTCTTGAAATAAGTATTTAGTTCCCAAAATATTTAATTTTTTTTTATTAGCATACATGTATAACGAGCTACAATAATTTATTAAAAAGATGAAAACGCAAATTTTCAGAATTCGGAAACTTGCAGGTTTCAAAATACATTAAAGACAGCAAATGAGTCATCATCATCATCAGTATTAGCTCACTCGGTATAAAATACTATTATTCCGAACTTTAACTGACAAACATTGTATCTCCAGTTCACCACAGACATTTAACGGCTAATAATGATCAGGCGACGACCATTTTTTTCCTTCAGAATATTGCCTGATCCTTAAAATTGTACCGTCCTTGGATAATGTCAATATGTGGTTCACCAATGACGAGGGCGTGAGTCAAATGGAGTCAAGTCGTGAGCTGGTTCACTGATTCACCTGCGCGTTTAATAGACAATTGATTTTTATTGTTTCAAACTTTCAATACTCGCCGATATTACTCACAGACTTGCGGGGACCAACAAAGCCTTACACTTATTCACGGAAGTCAAACAATTGCCAATATGATATGAAATAGGAAAAAGTATCGATGTAATATAGGTACAGGTTCATGAAATAGTACTCGTATTAAGAGCCTCAAGCCTACTATGAAATATCTTACAATATTCTCCCATACCAGACATTAAACATTAATTGGCAAGCGGTGAAAAGAAGGACTATGTCTGAATTCAGCACACTTTCTTTTTTGTAAAACTTTGATACGAGCTTTCATAGTATTAATCATATTTTACGAACATTGTGTATGTGTTTTCAGGAGGTATATCGGCTAGAACCGTGAAAAGCTTTTGCATCTTTTCGAAGCTGAAAAAGTGGTCAACGAAATATTTGAATTGGAATAAAATATTTAATAACGGCATAAAATAGGTTCAATTCCCGCCTTAGGTTTCGATTTTTTCAGGTAGTTTATTTAAAAAATATTTATTTACATACCTGTAATTTCAGGCATTTGAAGGTATGGTAAGTATTAAAATTTAATTTAATTATGTGTTTTTCAGTTTCAGTTTACCTTCCACCTCCACCTTGACGAGCTCCAAGTGCGACCTTCACATTTCTCAACAAAGAACTGTTTAATTTCCATTTTCTACGGATTAAGCTGTAATCTCAAAATATTCTATTATGTAATATTACATGCGTTCCTTTTCAGACAAGATTAGTTATTTAACAGTTATGTATATACTGACTTAAAGATGGGTGCTCTATCTATAGAAATACCAGGTAGAGAAATTAGGTTGTGAATTAAAATAATAACTAACTAATAAATCACGGATTATCGCGGTTTATCGAGCGGGCTGAGGCTCTTAAGTGGCCAGGCTGCTTGACTAAAGGCAATTTGAGAGAGTCTATGGTTGCCATGGACAGGAAAACGAATTGAAGGGCGCCTTTCAGCTGGGTGTGCAATGTCATCTTGTTGTAGGGTAATAGAACTGGGTGGGCTTAGCACAATACTGTCATACCAATGTATGTTAGGAGGAAGCGTAATCAACCAGCAATTTGTTTGGTTGGTGGTTTTAATTCAGCAAAAGGATATCTGGTAACTGGTAAGTAGCACGACATATAATATCTTACTTGTTATTTAATGCATCCCTAAAACCAAACATTAGGTTTGTATGAGAAAATAATGTTGCAATTACATGGACTACTCTTGTTTGTTTTTGCTAAGTCACGTCATTGTTTGGAGTGATTTGTAGTTCGCGGCAAGATTAGCCGCAGTACATCGGCCGCCGTCCCTTGTGTAAACACCGATTGTCATGTGGTGGGCCCCAACACGCCGGATACCGTGGGTATATTATGGACTCTCGTCTCAAATATTTCAAATACAAGTGGGGCTGTACATCCAAGGACAATGTTTAAAATCCAATATGGACAGACACGAATGTTGGTGCTGGAACTCTGCACGGCTTCAGATTCGAGTTTAAGCTACTTTTATGATATTCAAATAAAGTGATGGCATCTTGGTTCCAAGTTTAATTTCTGTATTGGTCAATATTGAGAAAACCAATATTAATAAGTGACTTTACCTATTCATTATTTTACATAATTCATTTTACTATCACTTATATTTATGGTGATAGTAATCTCAGATTCATCAAAGTGAGACCACAATAATAGGTCGTGTATGGTGTCAGAATCACTTACAACCATACAACAAAGTAATTCAAAAAGTATCAAACAACTGTATTGTTTCGCGTTTTTCAATAAGTACACGTGCCATATATTCATTGCGCTACTGCGTTAGTTGCAATGATCATTGACCTCAGTAGTCCGGTGTTCGATTCCCGCACGAGTCCCGCATCTCAAATTACCCCTAATTTATTGCAAACAGGAAAGCCTGTATTATGACATGACAACATTGTACTCATGTAAACCTTTACATGTGTATTTTACACCGCAAACGATACTATACAATTTCATAATCATAGTACAATTTCAGTAAAATGTCTCTACCTACTCGTACAATTTTCAGTTTAACATTGAAGATAAAATATCTAATTTATTTACCTACGCTCATAATATTATAGCTACTAAAAATGATTGACTTTGAATTTAAAGAAAGAAAGAAAGAAAAAGAAAGAAAGACTTAATAAAACTTCATTTGCATTGGAATTAACGAGAGAGGCAGACACACAGACGCACAATTAACGAGAGTGATAATATCTAATAACCCTCCTTCTGGCGCAGTCGGGTAAAAACAAAACTTTTATGCACAATGCATTAACCCTCTTAGCAACGACTCGGAGATACAAAATAAGTGTAGAAGACATGAGTAAGAGCAGCAAAATAAGGCGATTAGCGAGACAATGTAACAGTCTGATTGATTTGCTATAAACCGCGCTCTTTATTGATGATTGTAACTGAAAGTAAACAACATCTGGATAAGTAATAAATAGTAAGGGAGGTGTAATTAATTTCATCATAACGGTTATTATGTATATTCTAAGAAAAAAAAACCGNTTTTTAAATATTTAGTTCAATTAGTATGGATTTTAAAATTAATCAATACTGCGAGTATATTTCCCAATTGTATTTTAAAGTGTAAAAAAGCTCTACTTTAGTTGGACGAATTCAGGCAACAACTGAAAATAAACAAGAGTAATTGCCTATGTAAATGTTAAAAAAATTACATTAATATTGATGTCGTAGTAGCAATCAATAAATTAGGCATTTACTCGTAACTAGCTTTTTCAATTGTTTATTCAGAAGTGTTTAATTGCTAGTTTAACTAATCAAAGGGATAAAAAATGTAGTTATTTTAAGTTCAACATAATTAGTTAGAAATCAATTAATAATTAAAATATTGTTAAAGAACTACCCAAGTTTTAATTATTTTTTTATTATAATATTTTCAAGGTATTGCTTCATTCACTAAACAATTCACAATTTGATTCATCCACTCACCAAGCACATAAATAAATAAAAGTCTTTTGCCAGAACACAATTAAATTCGGAACGTCAAGCCGTCACTAGATCGCGGCGAAGTGCCACCAGAGTTTTATACCACCGTTATGGGCCACAGCCGAGTTCGGTTTAACAGGCGTAATTACTTACATAAGTTGCATGGCTATTGTTTGTTCATTCATGCATCATACCATGCGACGTCACGTCAAAGTTTGTACACCTTGACAATGACACTGGAGGAATTGGGTTACCTACCCAGGTGTGGGGAGGAAACCAAGTAAACCAACTGTTTCTAGGTTTAATTAAAAGTTATGGAACTGCGAGGAAGCCAGTGATTATAACATTTAATTATAAACAATCACTTCCTCGGTTACAGTGTCACCTAATTTGGTAAATTTTTCATTTGTTCGATGTGTCGCAATCAGGTAGAGTCGCTGCCAAACTTGCATTATTTTGCTGTTCCCTGCGTGCACTACCTTACAAGTTTTCAGGCAGGTTTGATCCTGAAGAGTTTTCCCACTAAATTAGAATCACTCAATTGTAAAAATTATAACATTGGAAGAAATAAGTAAGTAAGTATGTATTTAATTCCCAAAATTTTTAATTATTTTTTTATTAGCATACATGTTTAACGAGCTAAAATTATTACATATTTTATAGATGAAAAGCACATTTTCAGTACCTACAGTAGTTTAAAAAACTTTCAAGTTTCAAAACACATTTAAGACAACAAATGAGTCATTAGTGTGTATTAGCTCAGTCGCTATAAAATATTATTATTATTCCGAACCTTAACTGCCAAACATAATTGTATCTCCAGCTCTCCACTGACATTTTAACGGCTAATAATGATCAGGCGACGACCAATTTTTTCCTTCAGACTATTGCTTGACCCTTAAAATTGTATCGTCCTTGGATAATGTCAATATGTGGTTCACCAATGACGAGGGCGTGAGTCAAATGGAGTCAAGTCGTGAGCTGGTTCCCTGATTCACCTGCGCGTTTAATAGACAATTGATTTTTATTGTTTCAAACTTTCAATACTCGCCGATATTACTCACAGTCTTGCGGGGACCAACAAAGCCTTACACTTATTCACGGAAGTCAAACAATTGCCAATATGATATATAGATAATAACGGCATAAAATAGGTTCAATTCCCGCCTTAGGTTTCGATTTTTTCAGGTAGTTTATTTAAAAAATATTTATTTACATACCTGTAATTTCAGGCATTTGAAGGTATGGTAAGTATTAAAATTTAATTTAATTATGTGTTTTTCAGTTTCAGTTTACCTTCCACCTCCACCTTGACGAGCTCCAAGTGCGACCTTCACATTTCTCAACAAATAACTGTTTAGTTTCCATTTTCTACGGATGAAGCTGTAATCTCAAAATATTCTATTATGTAATATTACATGCGTTCCTTTTCAGACAAGATTAGTTATTTAACAGCTATGTATGTACTGACTTAAAGCATGGGTGCTCTATTTATAGAAATACCAGGTAAAGAAATTAGGTTGTGAATTAAAATAATAACTAACTAATAAATCACGGATTATCGCGGTTTATCAAGGGGGCTAAGGCTCTCAAGTGGCCAGGCTGCTTGACTAAAGGCAATTTGAGAGAGTCTATGGTTACCATGGATAGGAAAACGAATTGAAGGGCGCCTTTCAGCTGGTTAGGCAATGTCCTCTTGTTGTAGGGTAATAGAACTGGGTGGGCTTAGCACAATACTGTCATAGGTACCAATGTATGTTAGGAGGAAGCGTAATCAACCAGCCACCAATTTGTTTGGTTGGTGGTTTTAATTCAGCAAAAGGATATCTAGTTTTGCAAGTAACTGGTAAGTAGCACGACATATAATAATAATATCTTGCTTATTATTTAATGCATCCCTAAAACCAAACATTAGGTTTTTATGAGAAAATAATGTTGCAATTACATGGACTACTCTTGTTTGTTTTTGCTAAGTCACGTCATTGTTTGGAGTGATTTGTAGTTCGCGGCAAGATTAGGCGCAGTACATCGGTCGCCGTCCCTTGTGTAAACACCGATTGTCATTTGGTGGGCCACAAAACGCCGGATACCGTGGGTATATTATGGACTCTCGTCTCAAATATTTCAAATACAAGTGGGGTTGCACATCCAAGGACAATGTTTAAAATCCAATATTGACAGACACTGTTGAATGCTGGTGCTGGAACTCTGCACGGCTTCAGATTCGAGTTTAAACTACTTTTATGATATTCAAATAAAGTGATGGCATCTTGGTTCCAAGTTTAATTTCTGTATTGGTCAATATTGAGAAAACCAATATCAATAAGTGACTTTACCTATTGATTATTTTACATATTCATTTTACTATCACTTACATTTATGGTGATAGTCGATTCTCAGTTTCATCAAAGTGAAACCACAATAATAGGTCGTGTATGGTGTCAGAATCACTTACACCCATACAACAAAGTAATTTAAAAGGTATTAAAACAACTGTATTGTTTCGCGTTTTTCAATTAGTACACGTGCCATATATTCATTATGCTATTGCGTTAGTTGCAATGATCATTGACCTCAGTAGTCCGGTGTTCGATTCCCGCACGAGTCCCGCATCTCAAATTACCCCTAATTTATTGCAAGCAGGAAAGCCTGTATTACGAGTATGACATGACAACATTGTACTTATGTAAATCTTTACATGTGTATTTTACACCGCAAATGATACTATACAATTTCATATCATAGTACAATTTCAGTAAAATGTCTCTACCTACTCATACAATTTTCAGTTTAACATTGAAGATAAAATACCTAATTAATTTATCTACGCTCATAATATTATAGCTACTAAAAATGATTTTTTGACTTAATAAAATTTCATTTGGATTGGAATTAACGAGAGAGGCAGAGACACAGACGCAGAATTAACGAGAGTGATAATAACTAATAAACCCTCCTGGCGCAATCGGGTAAAAACAAAACTTTTATGCACAATGCATTAACCCTCTTAGCAACGACTCGGAGATACAAAATAATTGTAGAAGACATGAGTAAGAGCAGCAAAATAAGGCGATTAGCGAGACAATGTAACAGTCTGATTGATTTGCTTTAAACCGCGCTCTTTATTGAGGATTGTAACTGAAAGTAAACAACATCTGGATAAGTCATAAATAGTAAAGGAGGTGTAATTAATTTCATCATAACGGATATTAAGAATATTCGAAGAAAAAATAAGTTAACTAATGAAAAGATTAGTTTTAATTGTGATATTTAATTAAATTTCACCCCAATTTATTTGTTCATCTTAAGATATTGTTACCATTTTACCTTTTGCTTTTTTATTTAATTTCTGCAAGTAACTAAAGATATTTGTATAAAAATACCTTATATGGTTATTTGAGACAAACACATTGATATTAACACATAGCTGAATAATAATTATTAATAACCTTTTGAACTATTATGGTGATCATTTATTGCGCATCTTTGTTTTGATTTTGTTATTAATGTTATTGCATTTCATAGTTTAATTGTTGTGGCTACATATCACGCGTGCATCTAGCGCGCTCGGCGCCATCACGACAGAAAGCGGATATGTAGAACTTACGTTTTCATAATTATATGCTACTGCTAATATTATTTAGTTAATACCTGTTTTTCGAAGAATTACGCTTAACAATTTTACCATTGTGGCAATGACTAAATACACATTAATAAAATATAATATAAACAGACATAAATGGATGACATGACGATCAAAGATAGTACTAATTCGACTTTTCTCTATACATGAGAATCGACTTCCAGACGTTAAAGATTAACAAGTAGCAAGTATGTACAAAGTTATCACGAGCACGTGTCTGGTCTGCTCCACGCTGACCCATTAACGGTGTTGTCATTTGTTTAGTAAATTAATCACTTATCAATAACACTCGATGACATTAAAGGGTACTATAGCTGCAAAAGTTCGAAAAAAAAATATTCTGAAAACAACTAAAACCTAACACCCAGTTCAAAAATAACAAATAATTAATCAAATCACTGTCAAAACGATAATTGGCCAGTGGCCACAAAGAAAGTTAATGGTTTTATGTTAACGATAAAACAATGCAGTTCGTTTTTTATAAGTGAACGGTTGGCAGTGATAGTTTTTTAGGGTTAGAATAAATTAAAATTAAATTGTACAGGCTACTATATCCATAATCCATTATATTATGATAAATTAAATAACTAGGTATGTAGGCCTGTCAACAATGGATAACTATATTCTAATGCGGTAATGATGTTCTTAGACATATTTGCAATGTTCGTGAACCCCTGATAACGCAACCTCTGGACTTGGCGTCACTGGGGTATTACGGTTTCTTATATTGATATTTCGACACTAACACACGATNCACACGATATAAATAGGTCATAATTTAATTTTAAGGAATTACAGACTTATGACGAGATAAACTGCGTTATATTAGTAGTTCGGAACTGCGTATAAGATTTTTTGTATAAAGTTGTTCATGCAGAGAAAAAATGTAGAGTTCTTTCGCATCCCCGAAAACTATGGAATGGTCTAATTCTAAGAAACGTAAATGGGCATTTCTTAGACAAATGTTTTTTTGTTCATACTGAATAACATACTGAACAACGCGAAGATAATTTTCACTATCCCTTCAACTACCCAGCCTTTTGAAGCACACTCTAACAAATCTATGTATTTCTTTACATGTATACAATCAAGTGGATTCATGGCTTGCTGTATCTTACTTAACCAAATGAACTGAAATTCAACGAATTCTGATTTTTATTTGAATCTGAATCTCATGACACGCTAAGAGAGATGAACTCTGTAGGTATACGATAGAGCACGAAGGCGCTGTGCACTTTGGCTCATGCAAGGTGTGCCGGCGGTCATATACTTGCTATTTGTCTTATAAAACGTGTCTTNTAATAATAATAATAAATATTTGGACAATTTCACACAGCGCCAGCTAGCCCCAAAGTAAGCAACTTAATGCTTGTGTTATGGGTGCTAGCTTAACGGATATACTACTTGTATACTTTTTTTTTAAATACATAAATATTATACATAGTCACACCCAGACCCGTCACAGAAATTAAAATTCATCATTTCAATTTCTGCCCGGCCGGGAATCGAACCCGGGACCTCTCGAACGTGTCTTGCGATCCATTCCGTAAAAATGACTCTACCTACTTATATGTATAAGTGTACGACATAGGGCCTATGTAATGAATAAACTATTTGTATTTACATTCGATGCAAACTGACGAACATTATTCCAATGGTAATTAATTTGACATAATTTAAAATCATAAACCAAATTATGTCAAAGCAGAAAGTAGCACAAATGTCATACTACGATCTTCGAAATGGAATTTTCTTGAACAACTTCAGTACCTATTCCCGTTATAAAAAGTAGCCCAAAACTGCATTGAATTATTCAAAACGCTTTGCGCTAACGTCAGGTGCGCTGCGGACGCATGTTTGTGGAATGGAGCCGCGCGATGCGCACGCGGCGGTGAAAACCGGAAGATCGCGCGGCGACGACAAACAGCGGCAGCGGACGATATTGTATGCACCTATTGGCCATGCAAATCGCAAACATCGCTCAATTGTCTTGTATTTTATTTATTGTATTAAGTGAATGAAAAAAGTAATAATAAATAATGTAATGTTATTGCCCTTTCATGATACTAGTACATTTAACTTTGTATTATAGTTTTGACTACTTAATAAGCAATCAAGTGTTTTGTGTCATTAATGCATGTAAATTATTAATTTATTCATTGATTTATTAATCACTTATATTATTGTATGCCAACCAGGCGAAACATAGTGAGACTATCACAATGTAATATTTTTATCTGTAAACACCTATGTTTCACAATAAGTAATTTTGAATTTGAATTTGAATCTTCTAGTGCTTCTAGCGAGTACTAACTTTTTCTACCAAGACGTGTTTATAAAATTTTATTCGTAAGTCCTGAAATAAAGAAAATAAAATAGAAAACACTACTAATGTCGTAGGTATTCTTTACCTAAATTGATTCAATAAGGGTGTTGATTTCACATAATATTAATATTTATAATATAATAATTAATATTTAGTTTTAGACGCACGTATTTTTCCACAATTTGTTACTAAGTACAGATCTATTATCTTTCTATGTATCTGTCAAAAACAAGTTGTTTCTGGATTTTGTCTGTTTTACATACGATGACTCTGAAGTGAACGAAGACAATCTTTTCTTTTACTTCTGAGAAATAATTTGCAAAATGAGCTAATGACTAATCAAACGTTTTGTATTTATGTTCACAAAATCCTTACACCATAGCATTGCTCACTCACTCAAGTAGCATAGCGAAAACGTACACATATTATCGTTATCACCGTAAAAAATAAAAACATCGTACTCACATCTCAAATGCGGAAGCGATCGCACTGCACCGTGACCATCACTGCACTCAGGAAAGAGTGTACACGACCTATTTACTTAGAGTAAGGTAAAATATTTTTGTTGTGTATGTTATTAATAATTTTGAATTTAAATTTGGAATGTGTCAGTTCCCGCGCAGTCAGTGCGCGCACGTGCCCGCGCCGCCGCGTTGTGTGCGGGCCCCGCTGGCGCTGCGAGCGCGCACAACTGTTCTACTAGTTGTTTTCTTACAAGGGAACAATAAATGCTGCTATTCTTAAGATACGGTCAGCTCATTGTGTGGAGAAATGTATGGAAGTAACGGTAGACGACTCGTTTAACGAACTTTCATAATTGCATTTCCTGGTAACATACGAGTAAATGTGTCACAAGATTCCTGGAAAGCTTCTTTTCATTCTTTTACAGTGTTTTCGTGAACCGCAGAACAATTTCACATTTGAGACATACGATGATACTTCTTTAATAATAACGTGGATCACAATTTATTAATCAGTTTTGTTAACGAGAATCCTTCTCCATGGTTAGGTCGTGGATTTTTTTACAAGTCACTGAAACAGGCCAACCTAAATACGATAAAACTCAGAAACAATAATAATAATAGGTCGGTATGTTTCAGTACTGTAATCCTGCAAACATCAAGACTAGTTACGCTGTAAGTAAATTGGAGGTTGTTACGTGACCGCTGCACAAAAGCGCTCAACAATAGCCCCATGTAATTGCATGGCATCAGGCTGCGGCCATGTGTGTGCGCAACGTGGCACAGCTACCAGTCATGAAATAACGGCCATTATCAAATCAAACGTTCACACCCCGTCATCGTGGATCGAAGATACACATGCGCCTAAGACGCAACCTAAGTTCATAAACTGTCTTTTACTGAACTGCGTGGACGGACGAATTACATTTTTGAGGGCATTTATCTGAAATGGCGTTAAAACATTCTGCTGCGTGTGTTGCCAGTTAGTTGTTAAATCGTCTTTTTAACTTTTCATTTACAGGTGGATCATACGATACATACCTACTTGTAACTTTGTGCTGATTTGGCTTTTATTTAATTACTTTTTAATGAAAATGTTGACAAACAAACAAACTTTTTAATGTTAACTTGATAATGTCATAATGTACACATACAAGTAGTGCAATTTTGGCCAGGTGACAATATGACTGGAAGAAAATAGCATAATTGCAGACGCGTGCGTAACACGTGACCAGCGGGCGTTAAGCTGTTAAACGGTTAATTACCTTTAAATAACAACAAAAACAATTTTATTATAAGTGCTATGCCTTCTGGACATCTCCATTACTACTCTCACTCTATTTAGCTTTTACGCTTATCTATAAAGGAGGCTACATGCGTTATGTTTCTTGGGTGACTTTCTTGACTACTGATACCGGATCGCAAAGAGATGTTACGAATCGTTATAAATAAAACAAATTCCAAAGAAATGGGACGGGCACACAAACCATAAATGACTTCAAGGCAAGGTTCGGCCAGGTGGCGCCTCAGTCTTTTGTTTATTGCCCTCGGCTTAAGCTTACCCACTGGCGCCCAACATGGTAATATTATGTGACCCCCAATTTTTAATATTTATAGAACTTACAAGCATTAGTTCTAGAGATACGAGCTGAATTGCTGCTACGAACTGTCTGCTACGGACTTGATTTGGCTACGAAAGGTTATTGCTTATAAAGCAGTGTAGTACCGGTCCGATGACGAGTGCCCCAGTTTCTTTTTTGAAGTTTGAGAGCCACTGGCCTAGACGGAACACTTTCGGCCGTGTCGTGACTGTGTCGTTGCAGATTCTATTCAATGAATATTAACTTATTTTTATAGAACGCATAACTCATCTGTATACGTGTTAGGAAGTCTAAAGAGACTACGTACTAATTCCTCGTAATGCTACGTCATATACTTTGTGTTTGATGTGTTCAAGAGCAAAAAGACCGTGTAATTTATTAGGCTTAGGTAGTACATGTTCAAGAGTTTGAACTGCTAACCTGTTAACAGAATCTGCTGATCTCTGTCAGACTGATAATTTGTGGATACTTTAGAGGAAATTCCTAGTTTGTGGCTGATTTATAGAAACTGTATTCTCGTACCACCCACCACTACCATGTGTGCTTATTCTATATTCTTTAATTTTGTCGATGTTTAACTACAGGGCACGGATCAATGTGATATTAGAGCTTTAAAAGATGTGTTGATTGTGACCAAATAATATTTTAGAGCGCCTCACTGTATTTTTATTGCATCATTTTTCTTTAGCGGAGTAGAAGAATTTGCTAGTTTAAAAATCTTGTTATGCAAAATGTTGCAGGTATAATGGAACTTTGTGGCTTGCTCGTTAGGATGGTTAAATTATAAACATCGCATAGGTACCTACATAATATGCTACGAGCATTTACTTATTACCTGGTTATTTTGCCCTTGCGGGATTCGACCCCGCAACCGCAGTTGGCATTTAATCTGTAAAACTAACCACCAAACTAAGACCGTCAAGGTACACCTGCTCATCAATTTTTAATCAAGGATTAGTAGCTAAGCCATTGTTATCGATATCAAAGAGACTGAAATATTAAAAGATATTTTAATCCTGAGTTAAGTTAATCTGTGCAAGTGGACTTTGGCGGCATCCTAGATAATGGAAAAATAAATTGTTATAATATTTTGTAATTACAGTTTCTATTAAATCCATTTGGTAGGTACTTACCTAGTTAAAGTGTCGGCAACGAATAGATTTTACGATAAAGTCGAAATAAAACGGGAAAGAGTACTTAAAAATGTTTGTTTTACAAATAAATTATAATAATTAAGTAGGAAAAAAGGAATAACAATAGACATTTTATTCTGATGGAATATGACGAGAGATTAAAGTTTTGAACTTCACGTTACGGGTGTTCTATGTAGACCAACCACTAGTTTCTTATAAATAAATAATATTTACATAATTACAATAAGTGAAGTACAGTTAGTTACACATGCTCATAAGATGTCATAATGTGCATGTAGAGATGGGTTATACTAGGTAAATTTGATACTAGGTGGTTTGGATCGAGTATTAATAAATACTATTCCTAGTATTTATTAATACTCCATCCAAATACCTATTCCAACTAGTACGTAGTAATTTAGCATACTTGACGCGACTAGTGCGGACTAATCCACGTAATATGACTTTAAAATACAATTTTTTTTTAAAAGATACAACCGTAGTATGAATAATGCAATTTGAAATTGAATAATAATTCCTCCCTTCATACTTCAACTGGCTTAGGACTGTCAACTTAAAAGTTGGCGTATTTAAAAGATATCAATTTCATAAAAATATTTACATATTTTTTACGTTTATTGTGAATCATAGGTAAAATGGTGACATGTTACATTAGGTAGTATCACTATGTTCCGCTCAAAGAGCATACATTTTTCTTATTTACATGAATATGGTTTGACTATGTTTGTGTGCGTTTGCTTCGTCGCGCTCAAATTTGTTTGGTTAGACAGAGACGGAGCGAATCTCTACGTTCGCACATAAGCTTAGCGAGAAATACTAGGTGCGCGTAATACACGATTACGGATTACGCAATAATAACCTCTATTACTTTGATGATAGGATCGGAAATCGTGTAATTTATAAAATACTAGGTGGATCAAGTATTTAAAAAATTGGAATAGGTGCCGCCTAGTACTGTAAAATACCTAGTGTGTGTATCTGTTCTAGTAAATACGTCTCATCTCTATGTGCATGTGTACCTAACTGTACCTTATAATAAGATCAGTGCTACTTTTGCGTAGCATTCATCTTTCTCCCGAGGTCGGAGGCCTCCTCCATGGTGTCTGGGAACTTGGTACCCAGCGTCTCGGGTGTGACGAAGATCAGCGCGCCCGACAGGCAGGCGAAGCTCGCGAAAAGCACGAACGGCAGCTTGTCCCACACAGCCGCACCCTATAAACACAGCAATAAATATTGTTTGTTCAAAAAAAAAAGGCTTTGATATAGATGTGTTATTAACGCCAATAAAACTATAGTAAAAAAAACTAAAGGTAGCTATGATATGGTTATCATAGCTACCTTTAGTTTTTTTTTTACATTTTTAGTTTAGCATTGGTAGAACCTATGAATTTCACATAATATCAGACCTAATGGACCGTCACCAAACTAGTAATAGTAGTTATGGGGTTCATTATGTTTTACAGATTAATTCAAGGACTCCATATTTGTTTAAATTAAGTTTGATACGAATAAATTCGCCCTCATCATCACTTTCCATCAGGTGAGATGCAGGCCAAGAGTTTCGTCGCTGTGGATAAAAACACTCATTTTAATCTTTCATATTTACATGAGTGTAATAGTACCTACTAGATGCTACAAGTATGTATTTTGCAACATAATGTAGAGTCTGGTTCCTGCGTTTTATAAAAGCAGTATTTATTACGTAATATTCATATTGTAGGTAGTCTAGTACTCCAGTACACTCACCAGCGCGGGCGTGAGCGGCGCGAGCATGGAGCCGATGCGGCCCATCATGGACGAGAAGGCGAACAGGCTGTGGCGGTGGCGCGTGGGGTACAGCTCGTTGGTGTACACTACACCGCCGTCATCACCGTCCGATGCAGTACTACAGTCACTTGACACATGACTCACCAGCGCGGGCGTGAGCGGCGCCAGCATGGAGCCGATGCGGCCCATCATGGACGAGAAGGCGAACAGGCTGTGGCGGTGGCGCGTGGGGTACAGCTCGTTGGTGTACACTACACCGCCGTCATCACCGTCCGATGCAGTACTACAGTCACTTGACACATGACTCACCAGCGCGGGCGTGAGCGGCGCCAGCATGGAGCCGATGCGGCCCATCATGGACGAGAAGGCGAACAGGCTGTGGCGGTGGCGCGTGGGGTACAGCTCGTTGGTGTACACTACACCGCCGTCATCACCGTCCGATGCAGTACTACAGTCACTTGACACATGACTCACCAGCGCGGGCGTGAGCGGCGCCAGCATGGAGCCGATGCGGCCCATCATGGACGAGAAGGCGAACAGGCTGTGGCGGTGGCGCGTGGGGTACAGCTCGTTGGTGTACACTACACCGCCGTCATCACCGTCCGATGCAGTACTACAGTCACTTGACACATGACTCACCAGCGCGGGCGTGAGCGGCGCCAGCATGGAGCCGATGCGGCCCATCATGGACGAGAAGGCGAACAGGCTGTGGCGGTGGCGCGTGGGGTACAGCTCGTTGGTGTACACTACACCGCCGTCATCACCGTCCGATGCAGTACTACAGTCACTTGACACATGACTCACCAGCGCGGGCGTGAGCGGCGCCAGCATGGAGCCGATGCGGCCCATCATGGACGAGAAGGCGAACAGGCTGTGGCGGTGGCGCGTGGGGTACAGCTCGTTGGTGTACACGTACACCGCCGTCATCACGGTCGCGATGCAGTACGTGCCCACCAGGTATAGCGTCAGGGACAACGCGTATTGTGCTGGAATAATATTGGTACAATTCCTTTCAAATTAACAGTTAGGGCTCCTGCACACGACGCCGCCACCGCGCGCCACCACCGTGGCGGCGTCGTGTGCAGGAGCGCTTATAATGAGCACTCATAGATTCACATACTTTACATTTGTGTAATTATACTTAAAATGTGTCATATCCTATAGGCGTCCTGCGTCATCATGAGGATTGTAAAAGGTATCATGTAGACTGAAGTAAGTATAATGAAAATTCGATTGATCTTCGATTAACCAACGACTCTTTCCTCAGATTCATTTCAGCATGATATATTTTTTTGTCATTCAGTCAATAATCAAGTCATTCAAAACATACGTGCATACTATGGCAGTCAGAATCAGATATCAAGTAAACATACTTCATGAATAATAATCAATACTTTTTCGACACTGATAAAATATATCAATGTAACAATTGAAATAATTTAGATTAAAGATAATCCGGTTTAATAGCTGACAGTATTAAAGAGAATACCTACGTTTTCTGCTTAGCAAGTACATTAGTCGATTAAACGCAATCTTTATAGCACCTAACTTTTCTGAATGTCATTGTAGATAAGTAAATTGGTTTAGGATGTTAAAATATTAATGTGACGTACCTTCTGGCATAAAGATATATCCTATCTGGCAGGCCGCGCACAACCAGAATGCTATAATCAGGACGGGTTTTCTTCCGATCTTGCCCAGGAGAAATACAGCAGTCCAGTAGCCAGGTATTTGTGCAGACGACACTGCCATGTAGTTGAGATATTTGTTCCCTGACATGTTCACGGCGTTGATCGAGAGGCCATAATAGATGAAAGTGGTTGTAATCCACCAAATAGGTGAAACTACACACCGAATCAACACCCTTTTATGCCTGAACACCTGGACAATTAACCACGGTTCGTCCTTCTTTTGCTTGTCTATCTCAGCTTGATTCGCTTTTTGTTCTTCGGCCGTCCTTCTGAGAGCTTTCAAGGACTTGTCGGATAAGTGTTTCTTGTTTACTTTAGCGATTTTTTTGAGGACCTTCTCGGATTCTTCATAGCGCCCTTTGCTCATGTACCAACGAACAGATTCGGTCATGAGCCAGAAGTAGGCTATGGTTATGAGCTGAGGGACGTAGAGGGCCAGCGTGAGGTTCCTCCAGTTGGGCACGCCCCACGCGATGAGCCCCATCGTGATCTGGCCGAAGGAGAAGCAGGTGTTCATGCTGGCACCGGCCGCTACGCGGAACTTGGGCCCAACCACTTCCATTACTGAAAACAATCAACGTTCTTTGATTAGTACGAGTAAAACTACCAATATTGTTACTAGATAGATTTCATAATTGACTCACAAAATTGTGTTTTTATTCAGTAGGTAGGTACATCATAGTCGCATGCTATGATCATGCCCCTCTATCATGCTCTTATCGGATTTCCAAACTACTATCTTTATGGGGAATTCAATAGGCACAGAAGCGTGCCCGATATCATTCAAAATATCTCGACTGCCATAAAACTTACTAAACCTCTTCGACATAAACTGTCTGCTTCTCCAATCAAGGTTGAATGTGGAAATACCAGTCAATAAAAAAGCATAATAATAAATAGATAATCTTATTTACCAAGCCTTATAGTTGTTTAGAAAACCATAATAAAATGAATTGAGTCGACAAAGCGAGGCAAAGAAGTAATTGCATAGGTTCTCAGTATTACCAGGCCTGTTTATCTCCGCGAGTTTACATCGAAAATAAAACACGCACGATGGCCCACCTACAGGATACTATTCGACAAGGCCTCACATACGAGGGAACATTGACTCACGCACGCGTATTCTTGTGTATGATGGAAGAAAATAAAGAAAATGGTGTAATAAATACTGTGTGGTAATTAACTGCCTAAATAATAATAAAAACACAGAATGTGCTTTTTTAAGTTGCCTCAAGACACTGAGAGGTAAATAAGTAGTTAATATTATTCATGATAATTCATGCTAAATCATGTATTTCCTCCGCCATTTTCCGCAGTTTGGCACCTCACGTCACATCATTTTACCGAAGTCAGCCCTATAGCTTCGGCGCAGTGCCGATCACTGACGTTTGTCAACAAAATGGTGCTTGACTCTTGAGACAGGCTAAATTACACCTTATTGTTAATGACATTGAGCTTACATTTTTTTAAATACCTTCGCGAAGTAAAACTTCTGTACGTAGTACTTATTATTATTCTGTGGTATTACTAAACAAAAACATACTTTGACAGATCAAAAAGTACTGGAACCGACTCTACCATAATAGTAAACTTACGCAAAATGTAAGCAGTCGAGAATCCACCGGAGCCAAAGGTGGCCTCCGCGAACTCGGAGATGACGAAGCCGACGTAGGTGTCGGCGAAGAATCTGAGCGCGCCGATCCAGGCCGTGTTGAAGCCGTTGAGCGCCAGCGCCGTGCGCCGGCCCCAGCGGTCCGACACGAAGCCCGTGATGGGCAGCGCCGTCAGCGTGCCGAACGTGCGGATGGTCCCGATCAGCGACCGCCGCCAGTCATCGCACGCTAGTCCATACTGCACAAAACAATATACCTTGCAGTTTGTCATGAACATTATTAGCTTGCTAAATATTTAGTAAAATATAGATGAAATTGATTAAGGGCTGTTACAAGAAGAACACTGCAGTAAGCGTCAAGTGCAGATCAAGAACTAGGATAGATAATAAGGTATCGGCATTCCTCTCTTTTTTAACGAATATCATGCCTCTACACCTTGATCTTTCATTGAATCTTTCAATATCGAATGAAATCAAATCTGAATCAAAACATAAATGTGATGGAATGATACAAATAAAGAAATATGGTAGATAAAAGTGATTAATTACTCCTACGCATTATCTTGACAAAGGTAGCAGGGAAGCGCTGGACGCAGGCCGCTACCAATCGATCAACGTGGAAAGCATTATGGGAGGCCTATGTTCAGCAGTGGACGTCCTATGGCTGACATGATGATGATGATGATGATTATCTTAACAAAACGTGTCAATGATTTTCCGAATTAAATTACAAGTAAGTAGTTAATTGCGGATAGTTGTATGCATTAAAAAGTAGTTAACAGAAACAGAGGCTTAAGTAAGCTTAAAATCTCTAACTAAACTAATGGATTCGTTCGTTCGTTCGTTTCAGCCGAAAGACGTCCACTGCTGGACAAAGGCCAAACTAATAGATTAAAAGATTACAAATAGTGTTTCCAAAGCAATAAACCTACGTCATATACGACGGAGTCTGTATTCTCGTAGAGATGTCGCTCGCAGCTCTCGAGCCGGTCCCGGTCGAACCAGTCGGGCGGGCAGGCGTCGGCGCGCGCCGCGGAGGCGTTGGCGGCGCCGAACCGCTGGCAGCCGTCCAGCGCCGCCGCGCTGCCGGGGATCGCGCTCGGCAGCCACTCGCTGTGGAACTCGGGCTCCTCCAGGTCACACTCCGGAATGTGACATCTGGATTGAGAAATGCATAAAGTTTGATTCTGATTATTTACTGTGGGCCTCCCACGTAGATTTGAGCGTGAGAATCATGGTGCCTGATATCTGCCATGATTTATGAATTATTTATCGGGATTTTTAATTTCGTATTTTACTGCTACATACGAAAACGGACAAATACAGATGAGATGTCAATAGGCCAATTTTAATCTTCAGTTAAAAGTTATTTGACGATGAAAAATCAGCTCTCAGTGAATAATGCTTTACGATAAAATAAAACAAACGTAACGAAAAGACATGAGTTTCCATGTAAAGCAGTTTATTTTTAAGGTTTAATTTTTTTTATAAAATCGAAATTTCATTCAAATCCCAACAAACACGTTGACTGACCCTAAATAAATAACAAAAAGTAAAAGTTACACTAGTAGTAACTTTATACTCTTGGAAGACATGGTGATAACGGCTCTGCTCACCTGGTCGGGATCCGGGCGGTGGTGAAGACGTACTCGTTGGCGCCCCACGACGCGAAGACGACCACGAGCGCGGCCAGCAGCAGCGTGCGCGCCTGGAACCAGCCGAACTGCCCCAGCTCCTCCACCAGGATCGTGTCCAGGTCCACCGGTTTCGACTTCACCCCCTCCTCTACGTTATGGGAGTTAGAAAACTCCCCTTTCTCTGCGCTTGTCATTTTTTATTATTTTGAGTGCGATCCGATCTAAGATTGCCAGTTAAATTACCATTTCTCCAAACAGCGATGAATTTTTTGGGATTTTCTTTTCAATTAAAGTTCTCGACGTCTCTTTGAACCAGTGCCGCAGTGTGTAATAATGACTTTCACAGATATCGATACATAATTTAAAACACAATAAATGTTATCTGCGGTTGTCTTGATGAAAAATAAAAATAATAGATAGACAGATACACACGAGTACACTTTGTTGCACAAGAATTATTACGAGTAAGTGTTGTAGTTCGTAGTGTTCTAAGGGATTTTTTTTAATCCACAACGAGGAAGCTTTTGGCCTGTATCTCACCTGATGGTAAGTGATGATCAGGCCGAAGGTGGAAGCGAGCTTCACCCGGAATCCTCAACCACGGAGGAACTGGCTATCTCACCTCTAACTGCCGGAACACAACAATGCTGTTAACATTATTGTTATGGCGACAGACTTAGGTAAGATGGCCCTACCACCAACCAAACCGAACAGAAAAATCTGCCCCCACTGGGAATCGAACCCGGGACCTCTGCGTCTGATTTTCACAAAGTGAAAAACGTTTCCGCGATGCCACATATTTTGTCGTAGTGTTAGAAGCTTGGCTCTACACGAGATGTGATAACTTTTTCACAGTGCAATTCATACGGTTCGCAAAATTTTTGGTATAAAAAAGCGACATAAATTTTCCACGGAATGAAAACCCATTGAATTTTGCTACTTGGAAGCGTAGTCTGAACTCAATGATAAGTTTCTTGCCTCCGCGTTCCTACATTATACGCTCAAGTAAATGTTTTGAATTTATTAACTAATACTGTCTTAATTTATAGCACAAACACATTTAATTTTAAATTTACTGCAATTGCTCAGTCGTATTAAACAGCCAAAGTGAGCAATAAACTAAAAATAAGTTAAGTATAAAGTCGTTTTATCAATCTTATTGTATTGTTTATGAGTATGTGTATGTATGTACCAAATAAATAAATTTTGAATTTTGAATTTATTTTAAGAACATTGAATTAAACAATTATGGTACAAGTTTAGACAAATAAGTAGATTCTGTTAAAATTTTCAGTTCTCGTTACTCTCTCTACGCAGTTTTTACTACTGACGCTATCTACCGGCGACTTGCGCTATCAAATTGTAAGCTATGACGTGTGATTCAGCGTAAAATATTTTAAGTTCTTTAATGCTTGAAATAGATGGCGTTGCTTACCGATAAATCGATTAGCAATCGCGAAATAATAGTAATATAATCATCACCAAGATCACCATCAGAGAAATGCCGCCGACTGCGTTGTTAGCCGGCGCCAGAGCCCTGGGCCCCAATTAAGCTAAAAATTTTCATCTTCAACGTGCCCGGACGTCAGCTGTGACAAATCTGTATCGCAGAATCGAAGAAATCAAAGAAGCGCGTCTGTATTGGAGACGTTAAAAATTGGCGTAATCGGGACACTGGGCTTTGTCACTCCGGAGTCTAGAGTAGTCCGGAGACACTTGGCTCCTACCTACCCACATTACCTATGCATAAATTATAATAAGTAACTATGAACATCTTGGAGTCCAGACTTCAGACCGTCAGAAATGGAGGCACATCGTCAGCGCAACCACGACCACTCTGACAAGAGTGTCCGACTAAGAAGAAGAACAGACTTCAAGGATATAATAATAAATAAAATTAATCAGTGTCTGTATTGTTTCACCTTAGAATCAAAGAAGCTTCATTTTAACACTGTAAACCGTGTGATGTAAATGCTATTTATTTGTACTTTGGATTCAGGATAAAGTGCATAGACAACTAGGTTTTGCTCGTACCGTGGGTCACAATAAGCTACTTCTTTGTTTGAGCTGGCTTAATCTGGTGCCCGATATTGATAAAGGTAGATATCAATACACAATGTCCGCACAAATGACATCTTGACATTGAATCCCGCGGCAGCAGTACAAAGAGACGTCAATAAATTCATAAAAAATCGTACCTACCTAATGCGTAATTACAATTATACTGTGTTGTCTTATCAGGAATAAATAATAGAATTGGAAAATCCATATAATCGGTGGATCGTGTAAGAAAATTTAAAGTAAAATATGGCAAGCGCCGAGAATGGTGACTTCCCAGACAAGCAAAGAATACAGGTGGAGCCTAAAATGAGATCAATCAATTTGGATAAAGTCTTGGAGGATGAAGTTGGGGCGTTCGGGTGGTTCCAGAAGCGGGTCATCCTGCTGGCGGGGCTGCTGGTGGTGTTCGTGTCATGGTCCAACAACGAATACGTTTTCACTACTGCAAGAATCCCAACCAGGTACGTCTCATATTTTTACATTTAACTGCATTTGATACTACAGGGTTGCTGTTTCGTACAACTTAATAAGTCAAATCCACACAAATATTTTAAAGAAAAAGAATTTGATTCCGAAACTGCTTGACTATTTAAAAAACTTTTCACCATTAGAAGCCCACATTATCCCTGATGAATATACATAGGCTATAATAGAATATTTTCAAAAAGGTTATTGAAGTTCGCCGAGTCAGCTAGTTGGTGATAAGATTCCAAATCGAAAATAATTCCTGATTCGAAGGAACATGTTAAATATTTTCAAATACTTTAGAATTAAATTAAAAAAACATATTTATTACAGACTATTTTGACAGAGGTTTTGATAATGATACTTTTGTTCCCATAAAAGCTCACAGAATGCAGCTTTACGCTCTATTTGTCATCTCAATAAGTTTACGTAGTACGAGTTTAAGCAAGTTGCTATGTTATTTTTATTGATTGCCATAAACATACAACAAACTGCTTATCTGAATATCAATTAAGTAAAAATCGATCTACTTGTGCGATAAAATACCATAATTTCTCTCTTTTAGAAATAATTTATCTAATCGTATCTTACTTTAGACTCGTTATGACATAATTGTACTCGTATTATCTTATCTTTATCAGCTATGCTTATAAACAATCAAATAATATGCATCCATCTTTGTAGAGGACATATTAATAGGTTTTTTGATCAGATCTGATCTTTAATCAGAAATGAGGAGATCCGTAATCGAACTAAAGTTGCTAACATAGCCCGACAGATTAGCAAGCTGAAGTAGCAATGGGCAGGGCACATAGTAGGTACGCAGAACTGACGGCCGATGGGGCAGCAAGGTTCTGGAGTAGAGGCCGCGTACCGGAAAACGCAGTGTGGGACGTCACCATTAAATAATAATAAGTATTGTAAGTGTATTGTCGATGATACTGAATAAACATTTTTTCTTTCTTTCTTTCTTTCTTTCACCCACAAGGTGGACCGAAGACATCATAAAGGTAGCAGGAAAGCGCTGACGCAGGCCGCTACCAACCGGGCAACATGGAAAGCATTGGGGGAGACCTATGTTCAGCAATGGACGTCCTATGGCTGAGATGATGATGATGAAAAGGTTATTTGTAGGTATCCTAATTTTTCTGATATCCAGTAGGTACAAAAGTTTTTTATGCATAAAAAGGCAGGTATTTGATCGCAATCATTCCCGATATTATATTCAGCTTTTGTGGCTTTTATATCTTTTTAAATGGGATTCACTTTTTTACTTCAGATGTCACATTCCCGAGTGCGACCTGGAGGAGCCCGAGTTCCACAGCGAGTGGCTGCCGAGCGCGATCCCCGGCAGCGCGGCGGCGCTGGACGGCTGCCAGCGGTTCGGCGCCGCCAACGCCTCCGCGGCGCGCGCCGACGCCTGCCCGCCCGACTGGTTCGACCGGGACCGGCTCGAGAGCTGCGAGCGACATCTCTACGAGAATACAGACACTGTCGTTTATGATGTAAGTTCACGATTCGTTACATTCTCTAGAATCGCGTTCTTAATTTGCTTTAAATCCAGTATTGATTTTTCTCAGTTTGACCTGGCCTGTGACGAATGGCGCCGGGCCTTGATCGGTTCCATGAAGGTATTCGGCATGTTGCTCGGGGTGCCCCTGACCGGCTACGTGTCCGACCGCTTCGGCCGGCGCACGGCGGCTGTCATCACTGCTGTCAACTGCGCATGGATCGGCATCTTGAGATTCTTTGCGAACACCTACATAGGGTTCATCATATCTGTGTTCGCAGAAACCGCTTTCGGATCTGCATACACGACTGTTTTTATTTTAAGTAAGTAAACCACTAAGTCTGACAAGAAAACTCAGACAACCATTTGTTAAAGACATCAATTACCAATATTCAAGCGTAGCGTACCTTAACTGACAAAGTTATAAAACTACTAAGATATCTAAAATAGTGATTTTAAAAAATATACGATTAGAACGCGGTTCTCATCCCCTTTTTTATTTCAGTGATGGAAATAGTGGGCCCTAAGTTTCGCGTGGGTGTCGGTGCCACCATGACCTCATTTTTCTCCATCGGTCAAATGATAATGGCCCTAATCGCGTGGGGTGTACCAAACTGGAAGCACCTCACTTTGGCGCTCTTCGCTCCGCAGTTCATTACAATAGCGTACTTCTGGCTTCTGCCTGAGTCGTTCCGCTGGTACATGAGCAGAGGTCGATATGAAGAATCTCAAAATGTATTAAAGAAAATTGCAAAAGTAAACAAGAAAACACTGTCCGAAAAATCTTTGATAGCCCTAAAACAGTTCGGCGAAGAAGAAAAAGCAAGGCAAGAGAAGCTGAAAGAACAAAGTAAAAACGAACCATGGCTGATTGTTTTGGTCTTCCGCCACAAACCGATACTGATCCGGTGTTTAGTGTCGCCCATTTGGTGGATTACTACGACGTTTATTTACTACGGTCTTACGATAAACGCTGTGAACATGTCCGGGAACCGATTTGTNAGATTTGTCAATTACATAGCTGTAATGGCCGCCCAAATACCGGGATACTGGAGTGCGGTGTTTCTCATTGAAAAAATTGGCAGAAAACCGGCTTTGATTACAGCATTCTGGCTATGTGCAGCATGCCAGATAGGATACATTATCATGCCAGAAGGTACGCTTAACACACACATGTAACCTAATTTAATTTGAGAATTACTTACAAGTTCAAATGCGTTTTTTTAATATACAGGGTGTTAGGTAAATGGGTATATGAGCCGACACTAGCCCATGTTAACATGGTCATATCAATGGTATGGTGAAGTCAGAAAATTTATATCTTCATTTTAATTATTTTAATTTTCATACAAATCGGATTTTACAAATTTATTTTTTAAGTATACAGGGTGACTGGAACTGAACCCGCCATAGCTAATACGCGTATAGAGGAGGTCATTTGCTAATTATTGAACCTCACTTTCTATGACTAAAGTTTAAGCAGTTTTTAGGTCAAATTTCGGAAAAGTCAGAAAAAAGTATAAAAATTGACATATCTCCTAAACTATAAGACTTTAGCTATAGAAAGTAAGGTTAAATAATTAGCAAATGACCTCCTCTATACGCGTATTAGCTATGTCGGGTTCAGTTCCAGTCACCCTGTATAGTAGGTATACGAGTATTAACAGAATGACATTTAGGCTGCGTTGTTACAGCTGTGATCATAAGCAGACAGGTGGCTCAAACGGGCTTGAAGATCCTTAGCTATCCTAAAATTGTTATTCATTACACTGCTACTGTTACCTCGACACGAAACACTCACAGTGTCGGAGTTAGTTGTGATATGTAATAAAATAGCACATTATTATTGTCGTTTTCAGGGCAATACGCGCTCTCCTTGACGTTGTATCTAGCGGGCACGTACTGCATTTCCAACGTGGTAACTGCAGTCTACTCGTACACCGCCGAGCTGTATCCGACTAAGTACCGCAACAGCTTGTTCGCGTTCTCATCAACGATGGGAAGAATCGGCAGTATCTTGGCTCCACTCACGCCTGCTCTAGTAAGTGTCTACTATAATAAAGCTTTACATAGTTAAAGCTCTATCATTGCGAATTTTAATTAAAGACATCTAGTAACGATAAACGATACCTATGTAATAACTTTTTGTGAAACCTCTTTTGGTAAATGTGAAGTTTAGTTGGTAACTCTATGTGTGTTATGGAATGCTGTTTGTTTTCCTAACAATAAAATAAAAAATAAAATAAAATAACCCTCACGAGCTAGTTAAGACTTCTTATTAACTTTGTTTTAACTTTTAAGTGACACCAAATATTTAACAAATCATATAAAATACGAACATGTTTGTATTCAGTAAGACATATTGAATTCCGAGGACATAGGAGAATTATCTTTAGTACTCAGTTAAAATTATCTAATCGTTAATTCTAATGTAGCGCCTCCTCATCCAAAAATACACGAGGATCTCGTTGATGATTTTCCCAATTCCAGGGAGCTGCGGNCGATTTGTGAATTACATAGCTGTAATGGCCGCCCAAATACCGGGATACTGGAGTGCGGTGTTTCTCATTGAAAAAATTGGCAGAAAACCGGCTTTGATCACAGCATTCTGGCTATGTGCAGCATGCCAGATAGGATACATTATCATGCCAGAAGGTACGCTTAACATATTTAATCTAATTATATTTGAGTTTTTTTTATACAAGGTCACCTCCAAAAGCCAGACGAGATTTAAGGGACAAATAAAACATCTTAAATTAATTCGTTTTAGATAATACAACCATATTTTTAGAATGCTAGTTTTCGAGATTTTTTGATGTTATAGGTATCGAGTGAACCCGAAGTGCTCAGTGCGGTCCGGAGGCATGGCATCGATCGTGCCAGACAGTGCATCCGTGTACAAGGACGTCACGTACCTATGTAAATAATGTGAAAATGACAGAGAGGGCCGATAAACAGGATGCTCTTAAAAATATTACATTTAGTTTGTTAGGAAAAGTAAAAACAGACACTAGCGTATTTTTTTATTATTTTAATGCTAGGGTCCAATTTTTCTAATATAATTAGATGCCCTATTAAAATTTCGTCTATCTTTTGGAGGTGACCTTATATGTATATTATAGGTATACGAGTACTAACAGCATGAAATTTAGGCAGCTGTGATCACAAGCGGACTGGTGGCTCAAACGGGCTTGAAGATCCTAAGCTATCCTAAAATTGTTATTCATTACACTGCTACTGTTACCTCGACACACACTCTCAGTGTCGGACTTAGTTGCGATTGTGATATGTATAAAATAGCACATTATTATTGTCGTTTTCAGGGCAATACGCGCTCTCCTTGACGTTGTACCTAGCGGGCACGTACTGCATTTCCAACGTGGTAACTGCAGTCTACTCGTACACCGCCGAGCTGTACCCGACTAAGTACCGCAACAGCTTGTTCGCGTTCTCGTCGACGATGGGCAGAATCGGCAGTATCTTGGCTCCACTCACGCCTGCTCTAGTAAGTGTCTACTATAATAAAGCTTTGCTTAGAGTTCTATCATTGTATAATAGTAAGTAAGTAAGTAAGTAAGCATTTATTTGCTGCACACAAAGTCACATACATAGTTCAACAAAATAACATAATACAATATTTAACATGCACATTATGAAATAATGTGAGCAGAGTTGCGGCAGCAAAAGGTCTCCGTCTCAGCATGTGTCACAAGCTAATGCCTGGACGCTGATTTTCAGACGGCGGCCGACGAAAGTGGAGAGCGGCGGTAATCGCCGCAGCAATTCGCAAGGGCATTAAAACACAAATGATAAAGAAAAATTAAATAAATGAAAAGTGATAATTTGAGTCGTCTTGTGATCTTTACGAACTAGTCTAACGCCCGTTTCCTATATTCAATCCTTGTCCGAATCCGGATTTCAATATTGTCAAACAATCAGTTTTCGATCGAATATCCACAAATTTTTATGCGTTTATAAATAGTCTTAAAATAATATAAAAATGTAAAAACATCGAAAAACATTAATTTTGACCAAAAACATACTGTTTGACAGTTGACGGACGAAACGACGAACGGATTTGGATTAGGATTGAACATAAAAAATATTTAATAAGTCTAACATTATTATTATTATAATTATTATAAAACTTTATTGCACAATAAAATAGTACAAAAGGTGGACTTAATGCTATTTAAGCATTCTCAGCCAGTCGACCCCTGGGTTATGCAGAAAGCTGTGAGTGCGAAGGTAGAGGTAGAAGGGTAGAAGTTAAAATTGAAGTTAAATTTTTAATTGATATAATATTTAAGATACATATACCTACATACATACATACATATACATACATATATACAGATACATACAAACATATAATATAAATAAATATAATTAACATATAATACCATATAATATGTGATAAATAAATAAACAAACAAACAAACATATAAAATACGAAGATGTTTGTGATCAGTAAGACATATTGAATTCCAAGGACATAGGAGAATTGAGTTTAGTACTCAGTTAAAATTATATCCAGTAGTTAATTCTAATGTAGCGCCACAATACACGAGGATCTCGTTGATGATTTTCCCATTTCCAGGGAGCTGCGGTGTGGGACAAGCTGCCGTTCGCGCTGTTCGCCGGCCTGGCCTGCCTGTCGGGCGCGCTGGTCTTCGTCACGCCGGAGACGCGCGGCACCAAGTTCCCCGACACCATGGAAGAAGCCTCCCAACTTGGCAGGAACAACAAGCGCACTAGTACTAGGTTATAACGTAAAAATACTAAAGGGCTAGAAGTTAACTTTGCATTTTATTACCCGACTGCGCTAGAAGGAGGGCTATGTTTTTTTGATTTTGGTCCTTGCAACTTTTTAACAGTGGTCTGTGTTGGGGATTACATTTTTCAAGTGTATACCTACGAGTTATAACTAAGTATTATGTTGGACGTGTATAAATGTCCTGGAAAGTACCTAGTAATAAATAATTTATTTCATCACATTTTTACATTTCAATAAATAAGACTACTAGTCAATACTCCCGGATACAACTGCACAAGCTAAAGGGCTTTAATGAATGTGCTAAAGTGTAAGTTAAATGGGGGTCAAAAGCACCTCAAAGTTATTTATTTAATGTTACACACAGCTGTTGAATTGCTAGTTGCTTTTTCTTTGAACGTGGCTGGACATGCTTCCGGATGTATTTGCTTCCAGGTGATGTGGAAATTAGTTTTCTTTTGCCGAAATGCATACTGGACTATACTTTGCGGCGATCTTTTAACAGCACAAAAAAGTTATCAAGACATCAGAAATTTTACATTTTCTCTAGTTTCTTTTTGTATATTTTTTATTATTATATGTTCTCCCCTTTTCTATGATTGATGATATGAATCAAACATATTATCTGCAACATATGAAAAGGGAAGAAGAGAGTACAAAATCACTATTAGGCGCAGTTTTTCCGATATGGTGGCGTCCGCGGCAACAGTAGGAGGTCGCAAAGCTGAAATGTAAAATAAGAGCAGTTACCTAAATAGCACATCGAAATCTATAAATACTAATTTTCAATATTCCCGGAAAATTTTCCAAGCAACCCCATTATTTTATACTAAATGACTGGATTAAATGCCGTAAACCGCCTCTGTGGTCTAGTGGTAAGACCACCTGCTTCAGACGCAGAGGTCCCGGGTTCGATTCCCAGTGGGGGCAGATTTTTNTTAATCTTTAATAGTGATATTTAATGTTTCACCCGAATTTATTTGCTTATCACAAGATATTGTACCTACCATTTTACAATTTTTATTTTGTTCTGCATGTTATTAAAGATTATAAAAAACCTTAAATGAGTTACCTACTTACTTGAGACAAACAAATTAATATCCATAGCTGAATATCAATTTCCTTTTGAACTATCGTGATCCAACATCTAATGCGCATCTTTGTTTTGATTTTGTTATTAATGTTATTGCATTTCATAGTTTAATTGTTGTGGCTACATATCACTGCGTGCATCTAGCGCGCTCGGCGCCATCACGACAGAAAGCGGATGTGTAGAACTTACGTTTTCATGCTACTGCTGATATTATTTAGATAATACCTGTTTTTCGAAGAATTTCGCTTGAAAATTTTACTGCGGCAACGGTCATAGTACACATTAAAAAATATAATATAAACATACCTACATAATTTTATCATGGATTACATGACGATAGTAACAATTCGACTTTTTTATACACGAGAGTCGACTCCCAGACGGTAAAGATTAACATGAAGTAGCAAGTAGGTATGTACAAAGTTATCACGAGCACGTGTCTGCTCCACGCTGACCCATTAACGGTGTTGTATTTGTTTAATAAATTAATCACTTATAAATAACGCTTGGTGACATTAAAGGGTACTATAGCTGCAAAAGTTCGGAAAAAAATATTCTGAAAACAACTAAAACCTAACACCTAGTTCAAAAATAACAAATAATTAATCAAATCACTGTCAAAACGATTATTGGCCAATTGCCACAAAGAAAGTTAGTGGTTTTATATTAACGATAAAACAATGCAGTTCGTTTTTTATAAGTGGTCGGTTGGCAGTGATAGTTTTTTAGGGTTAGAATCAATTAAAATTAAATTGTACAGGCTACTATATCCATAATCCATTATATTATGATAAATTAAATAACTAGGTAGGTATGTCAACAATGGATAACTATATTCTAATGCGGTAATGATGTTCTCAAACATATTTGCAATGTTCGTGAACCCCTGATAACGCAACCTCTGGACTTGGCGTCACTGGGGTATTACGGTTTCTTATATTGATATTATTTGGACACTGACACACGATATAAATAGGTCATAATTTAATTTTAAGGATTTACAGACTTATGACGAGATAAACTGCGTTATATTAGTAGTTCGGAACTGCGTATAAGATNCAAACAAACATATAAAATACGAAGATGTTTGTGATCAGTAAGACATATTGAATTCCAAGGACATAGGAGAATTGAGTTTAGTACTCAGTTAAAATTATATCCAGTAGTTAATTCTAATGTAGCGCCACAATACACGAGGATCTCGTTGATGATTTTCCCATTTCCAGGGAGCTGCGGTGTGGGACAAGCTGCCGTTCGCGCTGTTCGCCGGCCTGGCCTGCCTGTCGGGCGCGCTGGTCTTCGTCACGCCGGAGACGCGCGGCACCAAGTTCCCCGACACCATGGAAGAAGCCTCCCAACTTGGCAGGAACAACAAGCGCACTAGTACTAGGTTATAACGAAAAAAAAAAGAGCTAGAAGTTAACTTTGCATTTAATTACCCGACTGCACCAGAAGGAGGGCTAAGATGTTTTTTGTATTTTGGTCCTTGCAACTTTTTAACAGTGGTCTGTTTTGGGGAATACATTTTTCAAGTGTATACCTACGAGTTATAACTAAATATTACGTTGGACGTGTATAAATGTCCTGGAAAGTACCTAGTAATAAATAATTTTTTTCATCACATTTTTACATTTCAATAAATAAGACTACTAGTCAATACTCCCGGATATAACTGCACCAGCAGTGTAAGTTAAATGGGGATCAAAAGTACCTCGAAATTATTTCTTTAATGTTACACACAGCTGTTGAATTGCTAGTTGCTTTTTCTTTGAACGTGGCTGGACATGCTTTCGGATGTATTTGCTTCCAGGTGATGTGGAAATTAGTTTTTTTTGCCGAAATGCATACTGGACTATGCGATCTTTTAACAGCACCTAAAAGTTATCAAGACATCAAAAATTTTACATTTTCTCTAGTTTCTTTTTGTATATTTTTTATCATAATATGAAAAGGGAAGAAGAGAGTACAAAATCAACTATTAGGCGCAGTTTTTCCAATATGGCAACAGTAGGAGGTCGCAAAGCTGAAATGTAAAATTAGAGCAGTTACCTAAATAGCACATCGAAATCTATAAATACTAATTTTCAATACTCCAGGAAAACTTTCCAGGCAACCCCATTATTTTATACCAAATGACTGGATTAAATGCCGTTAGATTTATTCTTCAATGAATTGAATTGTCACTTCCATTATGGACTTACCTACTTGCTCGTAATAAATTATATACCTAGGTGTTTTAGGTTTTAAATAGAAAAACTTTCAGCGCGTTCGAAGCATAGCAGAACAATTATTCCCACCTCTCGTTCCCACCACTGCAACTCCTGTGTGGCCAGGATCTACAGCTTGACCGTCACAAAAACCTAACCAATGAAGGTCAAGTTTGTCCCGGGGAAAGTTAAACTGTCATTAGACCCGCAACGAAATTAATCAGAAGAACATAGAATCAGACTGCTCATGACTGACATCATCAGTGGAACACTCGCAAAAAGGAGACGGAACAAGTTTAAATTCGTGAAGTCGAAGCATAGCAATAAATACATGAATTTTATTGGACGCCTTATTTATTTTAAATTCGCGTAAATTCGGTAGTTGGTTGTCTTGGCGAGCGCGCGCGGCCGAGGTCGGCGGCCTGCCGCATGGTGTCGGGCAGGCGCGCGCCGCGCGTCTCGGGCGCCAGCAGCACCAGCGCGCCCGACACGCACGCGCAGCCCGCGAACAGCGCGAACGGGAACTGCTCCCACACTAACACGCTCTGAAAACCCAACCCCCCACCACACAGGGTTACCTACGTGAGTGCAACAAACGTTAAATCGAATTTTGTTTATTCGAAAACCTTTCTGCGAAGTTATTATACTGCGACGCCTTGTTATATCGATGCCTTGTTACTGCGATGTTACGTTACATCGAAAAACTTTACTGCGAACGATTTTATAGTCATATTTTATAATATTTTATAATTTATTTATATTTATGTTTCTATTCTTATTATTTAATCAAGGATGTAACTGTTAAATATATGTAATAAGTAAATAAAATGTAATGTAGTTATAATCTTATTTCATCTATAATTTTGTACCGCCCACTTTATTCTATGTATGTAATTTCATTTTTTTTTATCTATCTGCTAAGTCAAATAAAGAAGGCTTCGCAGTAAAATCGTTCGCAATAAAGTTTTTCGATGTAACGTAACATCGCAGTAACAAGGCATCGATATAACAAGGCGTCGCAGTATAATAACTTCGCAGAAAGGTTTTCGAATAAACAAAATTCGATGTAACGTTTGTCGCACTCACGTAGGTAACAAGAAGTGAAAGACAAGTGTTCAAATTCTGTATCTCATAATCATCATTTCAGCCATAGGACTTACACTGCTGAACATAGGCCTTCCTCTGCTTTCCATGTTGATCGACTGTCAGCGGCCTGTGTCCAGCGCTTTCCTGCTATCTCTATGATCGTCGGTCCACTTTGTGGGTGGACGCCTCACGCTGCATTTTCCGGTACGCGGCTCCCATTCCAGAACCTGGCTGCCCCATCGGCCGTCAGTTCTGCGTACTATGTGCCCTGCCCATTGCCACTTCAGCTTACTAAACCGTCGGACTATGTCAGCGACTTAAGTTAGTAATTTTGTACCTCAAAAGAAAATAATTTAATTTACAATGTGATCTTTGAATTGGATCTTTCAAGACTTTTCATAGCCTTCTCGGTGCATCATAAAAAACGTTAATCAAACATATTATCTGCAACATAGTTATGTCACAAAATAAACACTTGTGATTCACGTGTCGACAAGTGTCGCGTCCGCAGTTTGTTATCTAATCTTCGACCTAATCTTTAAGACGGCGCGGCCATACAAGGTCTCAGCTCACCAAAGCGGGCGTAAGCGGAGCGAAGACGGAGCCGAACCGCCCCGTCATGGAGGAGAAGGCGAAGAAGCGGTGCCGGTACGGGGTGGGGTAGAGCTCGGCCGTGAAGATGTACAGCGCGCTCAGCATCGCGCCGCTGCAGCTGCTGCCCGTCAAGTAGAACGCGAGGGACAGCGCGTATTGATCTGTAACCGACCGACCTCATGGCTAATGTCTCTCACACTTCTTCTAAGTCAATCAAAATTTAAATAATATTCTCAATTTTAGGATCTTTTCTCATATTGACACGTTATTCCTCGAAGTACAAGTACAAGCACGCCCCAGACAGTTTACACAACACTAACCTGCCTTTCTAAACACAAATTACTTAAATAAGTACCATAAAGAGTTATATAAATAAATTAGTCTACCTATTAGTCTGTCTGGTATATATTTGTATAATTATGTCACTGGTTTAAATTACCTAAGTACTTACTTTTGGGTATGAACATATATCCTATTTGGCATGCAGCACATATCCAATAAGCACCAGCCAAAACTGGTTTTCGTCCTAATCTGTCTAAAAGAAAATTAGCTATCCAGAATCCAGGAATTTGGGAAGATGCCACAGCCATGTAATTGAGGTATTTATTCCCGGATATACCCACTGCATTAATCGTGAGGCCTTGGTAAATTAAGGTGAAGGTGATCCACATGAAAGGGGTCGTAAGACACCGAAATAGTACAGGCTTGTACTTAAATAGAAGCTTAATGAGTGATGGTTCTTTTTCTTTTTTCTTATTTTCTGTGTCATCTTTTCGTGATTGAATTTCATTTTCTGTTTTTCTTCTTAGAAACTCTAAAGATTTTTCAGATAGTTGTCTCTTGTTGACTCGCGCTATATTTTTCAAGGTCTTTTCGCAATCTTCGTACCGGCCTTTGGTTATGTACCAGCGGACTGATTCACCCATAAGCCAAAGGTACGAAATAGTAAGCAGTTGAGGTGTAAACAGCACGAGGCTCAGGACTCTCCAGTTTGGCACGGCCCACGCGATGAGGCTCAACGTAACGAGGCCAATTGACAGGCCGGTGTTCATGATCGCACCGGTCAGCACTCGGTTCTCTGGACCAACCATTTCTAGGACTGAAAATAATAAAGAAACAGTTGAAGAAACTGCTAGGTGACCAAATATCTACATGAAATTATTATTCAATAAAATTCTTATAATCATGTTTTATTCCTTCATCCTTTCAACCAAATGCGCTGCCCTAATCCCGGTGTTCAATACTTACTTAGGATATAAGCACATTGAAATGTCCCACCGCCGATCGCAGCTTGAATGAACTCCAAAATTATGAAACCAACGTAATCATACGCGAAGTATTTGAGAACTCCCAGCCAAGCGCCGTTAAAGGCAGTGAAGACCAGCGCCGTCCGCCGGCCCCAGCGGTCGGATATGAACCCCGTAAACAGCTGCGTGAACAGCGTCCCGAAGATGCGGATGGACCCAATCAGTGTGCGGCGCACTTCATCGCAGGCCAAATTAAACTGTTCATAGATTAAATTGTGATCAGACAACTATTTATTAAATACATATTTTTTTTGTGCCTTGTACGTCAATGCAAAATATACCTTACATCATACACGACGGTGTTTGTATTCTGATACAGGTGCCGCTCACAACTCTTCAAGTGGCTCTGGTTGAACCAGACGGCAGGGCAGACGCCTGGCTCGAGTGGCCCGGCAGTCGCATTGCCGAATCTTTGGCAGTTGTCGAAGGAAGTGTGACTGGTACCAGGAATTGCGTTAAGTAACCAGTCAGGACTAAATTCAGGCTCCTCAAGGTCACATTCTGGAATATGACACCTGAAATCGAGATAATTTATGCATATGATAAATTATTATTTTATCTTAATTTTGTTCGTGCCAATTATGTAAATATTTAGGTACGTACCTGGTTGAAATTCTGCCTGTTGTAAATACATAGGCATTATTGCTCCATGCTAAAAAGATCACGGCTATTAGGGCCAAGAGAAGATTCCGCACCTGGAACCAGCCAAATTGCCCCACCTCCTGTTGCAATATTGAGTCAAAGTCTAGAGTTTTCTCCACATTCTGTGGTTCTCGATTTAAAACTTCTGTTTGTTCTCTATCTGCGTTCGCCATTATTCTAACCGATTTTATAGTTTAAATTATGCTCTCAAATAGTTTTTCACATACAAATGTGTCTCTATTTAAAAAAATTAGCTAGTCGTATTTTTGGAATGTTATCTTTATAACGTCTTCCTCCTTGTATATTTTAGAAGGGAATGAGGATAAGTCAATGATGTATGGCCCCGGTGTCATTTGATGTGTAATAATAAATATGCGTGGCAAATTGATACCATTATTTGTGATAAAATGATTTGTGATTCAATTACTCTGATGAAATCTTTGGTAGGTAGTCTTTTAACGTATTTTTAAATACGCTCGTCGATGATATTTAAAGTACAGATTGTTTGAACACAAACACCTCACATCAACATTGCGTCGGGTCTAATTCATTCTTGGTTAACAACAGGTTTCTTATGAAAACGTACAAACGTATAACTTCAATTTATAATACTTTTTGCGTGCCGTTGTGTGTGTGATAGCAGTGATAGATAGTTCACTTTTTGTTTAGACTACATTAAAGTTTTGTTTACTTTTAGAGAGTTTTAAGTTTCTTTGCACTTTAATAAGGTTTTTTTAACATCAAAACACTTTCGAAATCAAATATTAGTTTTTGTCAACGTTATCACTCGGTTAAATGTATATCTTCATAATTGATATTCTATGTACCTGGTTGTGGACTAGTAAAATAACCAGAATTTAATCTTATTTTACTATTTTCATTCGTGCTATTCATGCCTTTCCCTTTGATCTTCAATTATTACATAATGTCACCAATCTTGGTATTTTTTAACTTCTTCACACTTCAATCACTTTTCCGGTTTTTAGCACGTGTTGCTATTATTATCACTATAACGTCGCGGCGTCGTCGCGAATGATAGGTTTATCATGACTATCGATCGACCTCTATCTTTTTGGTCGATTTATTTCGTTGAACAACTTTATCGAACTGGAAACTTGTAAAATCACTGGGAACAAGAATTGTGCGCGGTCGCAACGCGCGGCCCGCGATGACTGCCACACACAGCGCGTGCGCTTCGGTGAACTTGTTCTGCACACCATTGAATCCAGTTATTTATAAGTCAGGAATGGCTAGATCGATTTTAATGATCTCTAATGTGTTGGATTAACCACCAAATGAATTAATCGCTACTTCGCTCCGCCCTGAATAGCAGAACAAGTATTTACGAATCACAGAAGAAATAATAAAATTGATATAATAAATTCATTCATTCCGCCATATTCTGCAATTGACAACTTTACGTCACACCACACAGTTGACGAGATAGTAGGTAGGTATACAAAGTACACCGGTACAGCTAGTATCACAGAATACATAATAGTAGCAACAGAAATTGCACTCCTTTGTGTAGGATCAGATGCCGACATTTTAACGGTAATAATAATAATGCAAAATATCCAACGCACATGGTGCATTCGAAATCGCACTTTACTACTACGCTCACAAGAGCGCATTTTTTTTTGTGTTCAGAAATGATCTACCTCACAGCTCAAGCGTCAGGGTTGTATAAGCAAAGTAAAATAAATAAAAACTTAATTTTAAGAAGCATTTATTGTATTTACGATTGGTAAACTTTAATCTAGTGGTGTTTGTATAATCGTACCATCTCTAAAGTACCCTCTTAATAAACTTCAGTGTTGCGATAATTCGAAATTGGACAAACAGTTTTAAAAGGGGTAATGTCGGAAATTAGACACGGTGAATTAAAGTTAATGTTTTTGTTAGCTAAAATAATTTTTTTGCTACAGTTTTTTGTCATAATTATTTTAAAATTGTAGCTTTTTTAATTATTTAAATTACTACAGTTAATTATCATTCCTAAATATTACGATTTTCCATTAAAGAAGAATAACAGTGCTGTTGGAACAATAAACCTTGATTGCGATGATGATCGACCGAGCGTGTATAGAAATACGCATGTTCACAGACGCGTGGCGGCCCTGACTGATTTGCAACTTGAAGTTGTCGCGCGCTGTAGGTAATTATCTCGGCCGCCATAGGCGAGTGACGGAGGCCTGCTAGTATTAATAAACAACAGTGATTGAAATAAAAAAAAAGTCGATCGTTCGCGATTGTGCTAGCTACTTAGCTATGAGCCAACAATCAACATAACGAGTCACATGGAATACGTTAAAATTACACCTTACTGCGCCGAGGTCTGGCAATAAATGTGAAGCAATGTAACTAATTTCAGAAAGTTTGTCCTTGTCTTCAGACAAGGCCAGAAAAAATGTGGGTTGAAACGATACTCTATGCAAATTTTCAATCGACTAAAGTAATATAAATATTACATTTCATTCATAACAATAGTCCAGTTATACCTATGTTGTTAAAATAAAATGACAGTCCTTAAAGAGTAATAATTTATTTATTTACGCTATCTTCTAATCTTTGTTCTGAATAAGGAATCAATTATCTACTCTTATTCTTAAAATAAGTTCATATTAAGTACAATTATTATCTTCAAATTAAAATCTAAGCTTCATGTTACAAAAAATGTTTTCGAATTATCTTTTAATAGGTACTTTATGACTAGACTTCTAGAAGTTAATGACTCTGGTGATGGTGGTTTAAACAGTTGCCGTGGCCTTTCTGTAATTTTGAAAAGGCAGCCTGAGCCGAATATGCGATTTTGGTGCATTTTGAATTTAAGTTTGTCTTGGCGTGCGCGCGCGGCCGAGGTCGGCGGCCTGGCGCATGGTGTCGGGCAGGCGCGCGCCGCGCGTCTCGGGCGCCAGCAGCACCAGCGCGCCCGACACGCACGCGCAGCCCGCGAACAGCGCGAACGGGAACTGCTCCCACACCATTGCCGCCTGCAACAAGAAACATTTATTGCAATGGACATCACAAAAGACAAAAGAGGTAGGTAAAAAAAGCAAACTAGGCAGAGGTAACAGATAAAACATACAATGGAAGAGAAAGTAAACTGAGCAGTTCCACCCTGTCGCACAGCGATGCCCATCGCAATGGGACCCCGACTCAGCATTTATATTAAACCGGCCCACGGTGAGGAAGGCCATGCCATTTACATTTTAATCCGGTTTCTAAATTCAGATTGCACATTCGCCCACAGATCCCACTCCGGCTTCTAGGGTACCCCCATTCTCCTCTTCCAGTGTTTTTTATACAGGTTTTCTCCACGCGGCCCTGACAGGACGGCCGCCGTATAGGATTACGGTCTGCTCTATGCTGCTGCTCAATCAGCTCTGCTGATCAGAGAAGTATTGAGAGCGGCCCTCTAAAAAATGGGCCCCGCCAGCCCCCGGCTTTAAAGATGTCCCCTGCATCGTGACCCGGCAGCCTCCGGCCCAATTGTGAGTTACAGGTTGCCCTACAGGCCCGCCGAGTTGATGAGACAAGCGAGCCTCTAGCCTGAGGCGGAGCTGCGGACGAATGTCCAACTAGGACAATAGCTCGCGGCTCCGTTTCTTTGGGTTCTGGTGGAAACCGTCGGGCTATAGTGGGTAGGCGGGGAGAGTCTCACATAATCCACTGGCCGTCCCCATCGACCAGTGGGTATGCGCAAAGCATTTCCCGACGTAAAAAAAATGGGTGTGTGTCCCGTATCTTTAACCCGGGGTCGCGTCCAATGGTAAACCTAAAATTGGACACGAATTAGCTACCTACTTCTCCTTCAGTTGTAAGATCGCATCCTTTATCATTCTGTTTTATTTTAAAGTATTTATCCTAAAAACCGAATCATGAAATGATAAATTTGGGAAAACCGTATTGTGCTAGATTAGATAATTCGGAAGATAAATTATTTGTAGTTAAACAATAATGATACAACGTAAATCGATGTAATATAAATATTATGAACCGTTTTATTATCACCATTGAACCTTCTCATAAATGCAGGCTCCTGTTGTTACTGACGTTCTTCGTTCAGAACAGAACGCTTTTTTTTAGCTTTTTCAATGGGCTAAATCTGGTGTCCAATTTTGATAAGAAATAAAAAGTTTAAACACTTATGAGGTCACCTAAGTGTCGGCTATAACTTGTTTAACGTGCTGTTGTTTTATTATTATCCGATTTTACGACTTAGTAACTCTAGCTATTGATATGCAACTAGCTTTCCGCACACGGCTTCGCGCGCGTGGACTACATTATGTACATATTTTACGGAACCCTATTTTTTTCCAAAATAAAATTTAGCCTATGTTACTCGTGAATAATGTAGCTTTCGAATGGTGAAAGAATTTTTAAAAACGGTCCAGTAGTTTTTGAGCCTATTCATTACAACCAAACAAACAAACAAAGTTTTCCTCTTTATAATATTAGTGTAGATGTAGACAACAACAAAAAAAACAGAGATATATTATGTGTCATTGAATGTCAGATAAGCAAGTCAAAATATTGTGACGTTATCGTCGAATACTTAATGCCCTTTAGACCAAGCGCCTTTAGGTAATCTTGAAACATACAATGACGATGGTGTTTGACAAGCTAATTATTTCTTTGTATTTCGAAAGGGCGTACCTACAATACTCTTTTAATAGCCTAGGTAACGTTACTATAGAATCTATAGTATAGATAAAACTTATTTCGATCAGGTAGGCACAACAGGCAAGAAAAGTCATCAGGCGTCCTGTTCCATAATGGATTCAAACAAAAGCTTGTATTATAGGCGCTCCATGTGCCATACGTGGAGCTACTTAGAATAGTCGCAATAGGGCAGGGCATTTTTTTTTGTCAGATAAATAAAGAATAATATACTACGACACACTATGTGATGCGATATGAACATAGAGATATAATATAGAGATGCCAACTAATGCGTTAAGTTTGAAACTCAGTGTCGCATTCGAAATTGACACAAATAAAGTAATCAAAACTTGAAATGAGCACATGCTCATTATCCACTGCGGTATGAGTACTCAACGTTCGAATAATCTTGTATCTTGATTCTTGAATAATAGCAACGTAAACTGTTTACATTATGACGTCCGCAGACTTGTGTTTTGTTTTTGGGCATATTGCTTCGACACCGGCCGGATCCCCTTTTCACATCTATCTTTAGTTTGTGTGATCTGTGGATATGAAGTACCTACGCACAGAGCACGGAATCGCTGCGCGCCGCCCGCTAGCAGCGCGGCGATTCCATGCTCTGTGGAAGTACGTAAGCATGCTTACGAGCGCAGGCGTCAAGGGAGCGACGGCGGAGCCGATGCGGCCCACGGAGGAGGCGACGGCGAACAGGCGGTGGCGCGCCGGCGTCGGGAACAGCTCGGCCGTGAAGATGTACAGCGCGCTCAGCACCGCGCCGCTGCAGCCCGCGCCAACCATGTACACCGACAGCGACAGCGCGTATCGAGCTGCCACAAACAAACCATCCTCAGTACAAGCTGTCTAAAAGAGGGCAGTCGAACCTTAATTTCGAACTCCTATCTTCGAATTTAATTGCGAGTCCTATGACAATTTAAACTTGACCTTCATTGGTTGGGTTTTTATGGCGGTCAAGCTGTAGATCCTGGCTACACAGGAGTTGCAGCAGTAGAAACGATGTGTGAATAGTCCCGTAAGCTGTCTAAAAACTGTATCAATGGTCCCATCTGAAATCCGAAACAACAAATCTGGTACTTGAACAGGTACCAGTCGTTATGGTACCATGTAGGTTATAAACCATTTACAGAAAATTAAAGAGCAGATAGGTTAGTATTCAATAATTTTGGATTGATGTAAAATTATAACTAACTTACGACAAAAAACTTACTTTTTGGTATGAACATAAAACCTATCTGGCAGGCCGCACATATCCAGTAAGCGGCCACTAGAACGGGCTTCCTGCCAATCTTGTCCAGAAGAAAGTACGATGCCCAAATTCCTGGAATTTGAGCAGCCGCCACCGCAATATAGTTGACGTATTTGTTCCCTGATATATTCACAGCGTTTATTGAAAGGCCCTGGTAGATGAGAGTGAAACTGATCCACATAAATGGAGTGATAATGCACCGAAACAAAACTATTTTGTATTGGAGCAAAAGTGCAAGTAGCGAAGGTTCATTTGAATTGCGTTCTTTTCCTCGGCTCTCCTCTGAATTTGTTCTTACTTCTTCTGCTTTTTTTCTTAGGAGTTCCAAAGACTTTTCAGAAGTTTGTTTTTTATTGACTTGCGCTATATTCTTCAAAGTTTTCTCAGAATCTTCGTACCGGCCTTTTGATATATACCAACGAACTGATTCGCCTATCATCCAACAATATAAAATAGTGAACAGCTGTGGTACCTATGTATAGCGCAAGGCAAAACTTTCTCCAGTTAGGAACGGCCCATGCTATGAGGCCTAACATCATAAGACTGAGGGACAAGCAGGTGTTCATGCAGGTACTAGTGAATACTCGATGTTCAGGACGTACTAATTCCATCACTGTAAATAAAATGAATAATCTAGATTATAGCACAGACAAAAGCTTATGCACAGTCAAAAGTGGTTACACACTTTTGACGTTTAATCAAGAATTCAAACAGGAGAATCATGGATATCTTAAAATTCTTATGATGTCATGAAAATGAGTTTGAGAAAATACTTACACAAAATATACGTCGATTGGTAGGTGGAACTGCCAATGATGGCTTGAAGAAGTTCCAAGAGTATGAAGACGGTGTAGCTGTTACTGAACGACTTGAGCACGCCCAGCCAGGCGGCGTTGACGGCGCTGAGCACGAGCGCGGCGCGGCGCCCGCGGCGGTCTGACACCAGCCCCGCCAGCGGCTGCGCCAGCATGGTGCCCAGCAGCCGCACCGACCCGATCAGCGAGCGCCGCCACTCGTCGCACGCCAAATTGAACTGTCCAGTATTTTCGTGCGTGAAAATTATGCTAAAGACAATGTGACATTTTATTACGAATCGATTCTCGTTTGTACGAGTAATTCTTGATAAACATTAACTATTTATGAATAAATACTATGATCATCATCATCTTCATCATCCTCATCATCATCATTATCATGCCATCACTGCAGGAGCACGATCTTTTCTACTTGGAGGATTTGGTCTACACTCCCCACGCTAAACGCATTGGGGAAGCCATACTATACAATAAAAGAATAAGTTATTATTACATTATTGGCTGTAAGAACAAACATACCTGTTTGTAATATTATTATAAAGAGCTGTGGTTTTCTGAATAAAGAAAAATAAAATAAATAAAATAAAATAAATAAGTAATCTCTTCAAACCTACATCATAGACGAGAGTGTCAGTATTCTGGTACACGTAGCGCTCGCAGCTCTGCAGCTGGTCTCGGTCGAACCAGCCGGCCGGGCACTCATCCTGGCCGAGCAGCGTGGCGTTGGCTTCGCCAGACGCGTTGGCGAATCGCTGGCAGTTGTCGAGCGAGCCGAGGCCGCCGGGCACCGCGCTCGGCAGCCAGCCCGGCGCGAAGGCCGCGTCGTCGAGGTCGCACTCCGGAATGTGACATCTGAATAAATATCTGATTTATTACGGGCTCCCCGTTTTGAATTCATTGAAATTAATGAGGGTTAGTTCTCAGATTCTTCGCGTTACAATGTAAATGCGTCGTAAAATAGACACCGGGAAATGTGTCAGTCTCTTGTTCTCCGCTTCTATTGTTGTGAAACATATTTTTTTTTTTCATACTTATTGTATATTTTGTCTATTGATAAATCAATTACACAAAAAGCTGTCGTTTATACTAGTGCTTTAACCACTGTCAGCTTTAAGTAGGTACCTATTTCAGTTAATAGATTTTCTTACCCTTAACGAGAAAGCTCTTGGCCTGCGTCTCACATAATGGAAAGTGATGATCTAGCCGAAAGTAGAATTACGCTTAAGTACTTCAGCTTCAAAAAGTATCAGGGTGAAAAGAAGAGAGTAAAAATACAAACAATGCTTAATCATCTAGAAGTTCACCTGGTTTGTATCCTCACCGTTGTGAAAACATACGAATTGTTACTCCATCCTACGAAGACGACTGCAATGACCCCCAAGATGATTGTCCGCACTTGGTACCACCGGAAATGCCCCACCTCCTCTTGCAGAATCGCGTCGAAGTCTAATGTGGCACTCGCAGTTGCTTTTACATCTGAGATATCATTTTTCTCACTGTCCAAGTTAGCCATGTTTAATTTTAACACTAGTTTTGATATTTCAAATTATGTTGATTTTGTTCGCAATAACTATAATCTATGTACTTTACGTCTTATGCGAAGCAATGATGTGACATTTATAAAGTGGATTCAATTGTAAGTTGTCTTCAATTGTAATCTTTGAATAAGATAAATACTCGTTGATAATAATGAAACAATTACTCTTACTTACATTAAATATTACAGTCAAATCTCATACTCTACGCAGCTTCTGTATCCACTCACAGACATAAAATATTTCAATAATCGTGAAATGATAACGTTTATTAATGATCAAGACGGGTTAACATTTACTTGGGAACACCAAGTATTCTGTTCATAATTGGAACTTTGAAGCGTGGCTTCGAAGTTCTTACAAACTGATTTAAAATTAATGAGATTTTTTCACCGAGCATCGCACGTCTGCGCACATATTATTTTAACTAAGAGTGTACGCAAAGTTGAAAGAAATATTACAGGTACTAAAAGGTCTCTTGTCGTGAGCTCTACGTCAGAAAAAACAAAAACGTTAGATAAAACTGTAGTGTATAAGTGTCTACCTTTAGATATGTCACTTCTATGAAGGTGGATTAGATTACTTCTGCACTATTGTATTTTAATCATAAAGTTAATATATCTAGCGGAAGGAATATTAACTTTATGATTTTAATTGACTGTTCTATAGATGTTCTTAGATAAAGACACTCGTGAGAGTTTCAATTCTGAAATCGCTTCCCTTTGTCTATCACGAATGAGTCTGATTCTATTTGAGTTATTGTAAAAGTGCAAATAAAAATAATGATATTTTTTTTTTTTATCCACAACGAGGAAGCTCTTAGCCTGAATCTCACCTGATGGTAAGTGATGATCAGGCCGAAGGTCGAAGCGAGCTTCACTCGGAATCCTCAACCACGGAGGAACTGGCTATCTTACCTCTAACTGCCGGAACACAACTATTAAGTAATTTTAGGTTTTTATGTCAGTTTTAAAGCTTTTAAACAATATTGGTATAAAATAATATTTTGAAAATATCATAAATAACTTGAAAAAATCGAACTGCCTAAGGCGGGAATTGATCCCACGACCTTCCGCTTGCCGGGCGACTGCTCTTCCAACTGAGCTACTTAGACACTGGATGAACCCGTCGAAATTTTCAAGTGTAATACGCTGTCGAGCAATAGTGTCGCGTAAGAGCAGTCGCCCGGCAAGCGGAAGGTCGTGGGTTCAATTCCCGCCTTAGGCAGTTCGATTTATTCAAGTTATTTATAATATTTTCAAATTAGTTTGAGATGCGACTCTTAACGCTAAAAATTAAATAACTATGTAAAATAATATTTTATTGTGAGTTGTCAGTGTTCCGGCCGAGGTCCTCGGCGTCGCGCATGGTGTCGGGCAGCTTGGTGCCGAGCGTCTCCGGCGTCGTGAGCACCAGCAGCGCCGACAGCAGCGCGAAGCTGCCGAACAGCACCGACGGCAGGCTGGCCCACACCTCTTGAGCCTGAATGTGATAACGTGAGATTTCAATCAATATTTATCAAAATTAAATAATATACCTAGCCCAATAATTTTACCTTTATCATCATCATCATCATTTCAGCCATAGGACGTCCACTGCTGAACGTAGGCCTCCCCTAATGCTTTCCACGTTGATCGATTGGTAGCGGCCTGCATCCAGCGCTTCCCTGCTACCTTTACGATGTCGTCGGTCCACCTTGTAGGTGGACGCATTAGCAAGCTGAAGTGGCAATGGGCAGGGCATATAGTACGCAGAACTGACGGCCGATGGGGCAGCAAGGTTTTACCTTTATATTGTGAAATTATCTCATATTCATAATGTCCAAAATAACCATATTCATATCATAATACTCGTACCTATAATTATGTATTATAGTTTTACGTGTTCGTCAAAGATCTTAGATGCCCTACAGGTAAGCCTAGTTTTGTTAGAAATCCAAACGTTATTTCTTACCGGGCACCAAGGCAATCAGGATTACGTTGAACTCCTAAGCTTCATATATTGTAATGATATTTGTCTGTGTATCAGAATTGTTGTTTGAATATAAATAAATACCAAACAGCAGTGGTAGGGTTAATATTGGGACGTGTAAAAGTGCTTTTTAAAAGCCTATTTGCAAAAATAAATGAATTTTATGAATTTTACCTAAATTACTTTGGGTACACACTACCAACCCATTATCTACACCATGTCTCATAGATAGCTTGCAAAAGCTAACGCTAAAGCAAGATCTTGAAGTAAGGTAACTTCAAGAAGAGAGATACCTATTGTTATTGATTTTCACTAACCAGAGCTGGCGTTAGTGGCGCCGTGATGGAGCCCAGCCGGCCCACCATGGAGGAGAAGGCGAACAGGTTGTGTCGGTGCTTGGTGGGATACAGCTCCGCCGTGTACACGTATACCGACGTCATCACCACCGCAATGCTGTACTTTCCGATCAAGTAGGCGGCTAATGAAAGCCCATCCATACCTGAAATTGTTTACCAAACTTTTCCTTGTTAACTGCTTTATTCGGCATCCTAAATAATTCATAATACATACATAGGTTTCTTTAAAAAATATGATCTTGAAACAAACTCATACGAACCTTCAGGTAAAAATGCAAATGTAAATTGACAAACTGCGCACAATGTGTAAGCGCTAATCAGGACAGGCTTCCTTCCAATCCTATCCAACAGTAATATTGCTGTCCAGAAGCCAGGAATCTCGATTGCTGCTACGATAGCGTAGTTCAAGTACGAATTTCCAGAAAGGTTCACCGCATTGACGTTCATGCCGTAGTACACCAATGTGTTCGTTATCCACCAGATTGGAGAGACGCAGCATCTTAATAAAATCACACGAGACTTGAAGACCAATATTGGGAGCCAAGGCTCTTTTGGTTTCTCTCTATTCTTCTCCGCTTCAGCAGAGGCCCTTAATGCTTCCAATGATTTCTCGGATAATTCTTTCCCATTTCTCTTTGCAACTTTTTTCAGAATGTTTTCAGCTTCCTCGTAACGGCCTTTGCTCATGAGCCACCTCACTGACTCCGCTAGTATCCAAAAGTATGAGATGACGAGCAGCTGAGGGGCGTATAGTATTTGAGTTAAAGGTCTCCAAGCTGGCATTCCCCAAGCGATGAAGCCCAGTATTATCTGACCAACAGCGAACATGGTTGAAATCGTTGCACCTGCTATTACTCGGTACTTAGGACCAACTAGCTCAGTTACTGTAACAATAAATTCAGTTTAAAAGTTAAACTACCCATTTTAAAGCAGGCGTAAACTTAAAAATTTAAAACGCCAATAAAAATTTCGGCTAAAGAGCGGAATAAAACACTCTCTCCGTGTCGGCAAACATTCATCGGTCTACTAACAAACAAAAATTGCTGAGGGCCAACTTTACTATGTCAAAAATTTGCTAATGGCCACTTTTACACACCTAAAATATAGCATGAAGAGAAAGCCCCTGCTCCCACAGCAGACTCGATGACCTCCAGCGCCAGGAACCACTCGTAGCTGTTGACGAAGGAGCGCACGAGGCCGAGCCAGCCGGTGTTGAAGGCGTTGAGCGTGAGCGCCACGCGCCGGCCCCAGCGGTCCGACACGTAGCCCGTGATGGGCAGCACGAGCAGCGTGCCGATGGTGCGGATGGACCCTATCTGAGATCGCCGCCACTCATCACAGGCAAGATCAAACTGAAATCACAATTTCCAAAAACTGGTACAATTGTCCCCGGTCTACCCTATTTATATTATAACTAGCTTTCCGCCCGCGGCTTCGCCCGCGTGGAATTTTGTCTGTCACAGAAAAACTTTATCGCGCGCGTCCCTGTTTCAAAAACCGGGATAAAAACTATCCTATGTTCTTTCCCGGGACTCAAACTATCTCTATGCCAAATTTCATCAAAATCGGTTGCGAGGTTTAAGCGGGAAAGCGTAACAGACAGACAGACAGACAGANGTTGGGATATAGTAATATAGACTTTATACGAGTAAAGCCTGGTCCATGAGCACGTAGAATTTTGTCCAATGACCCCGTAATTATGTTGCTGTCGCGCTCGCACACTCACTGCGGGCGCCCGTCGCACAGTCGCGACAGCAATATAATTACGCGCGAGCGATAAGGATGGGTAGCTTAGGGTCATTGGACAAAATTCTACGTGCTCATGGACCAGTCTTTGGTCACTACTTCAAATATAATCCCCACTTACCCCTACTTTGCCTGTCTGTCTACATCTCTGTCTGTCTGTTACCGCTTTCACACCTAAACCACTGAACCAATTTTGATAAAATTTGGTACCTATCTATCTATAGAGGTAGTTTTAATCAAATTTCACGTGGGCGAAGCCGCGGAAAAAGCTAGTAGGTAATAAACTCAGTTCATAGATGATCTGAGGTAATAAAAGACTGATAAAAAAAACTTATCGTGCTGCCATTAGGAAGTCAGCGCTTCGAGACCAAAATCTGGCAAGTGCTGAGAATAACGCACAAAACTTACGTCATAAACTACACTGTTCATGTTCTGATAAACGTAAGCTTCGCAGGGCTCGGTGTCGGAGGTGAACAGCGCGGCCGGGCACGTGCCGGGCGGCGCCGGCGCCTGCTGCGAGCTGTTGCTGAAGCGCGCGCACTGCTCGAACGCGCCGCCGGCGCTCGGTATGGCAGCGCCCTTCCACTCTGGAGCGAACTCGGGCTCGGCGCCGTCACATTGCGGTATGAGACACCTGCAAATGGAAATCATCACAACAAAAATAAATATTTCGGATTATGAAAGATATCCATTGGGGTATTTTGGACGAAAAGATGTTACGTAGTTTCCCGAACGCTGCCCAGCCGAGTTGGATTCGACGATTGACCTCCTTCTCGAAATTGGACCTACCTAGCTGGATCGTTTGTCATACTTTTGACATACTAGTCAACAATCTCGAGAATTGAGCTCCCAAGGTGCTCCCAAGGACTCCCAAGGTCGGTCCACCTACAAGGTGGACCGACGACATCGTAAAGGTAGCAGGGAAGCGCTGGACGCAGGCCGCTACCAATCGATCAACGTGGAAAGCATTAGGGGAGGCCTATGTTCATTAGTGGACGTCCTATGGCTGACATGATGATGATGATGAAAGATATAGAACAGCCATGGAAGATGGTAGATTTATTTGATAATGATATTATATTAAGTTCGTAATACGTGTATTTCGCGCCCCTCTCTCATGGTGTCTGCAGAATACCAGTGGCCGTAATGTGCTTCTGAGTAAGTTATGGCCTCATACTAAGCAAAGACCAATTTGGTACAAGTACCTAATACTATTTTTGCTCTTTAAGTTGATTTGTATCGTTGTAATTTTGTTGGTGTTATTTTTATACACGGCAATAAATAAACATTATCATCATAGAAATTAATTAACTCTTTTTAATTAGATCTGACCTGCTAGGTATCCTCGCAGTAGTGAATATGTACTCGCCCGATGCAAACGCTGAGAAGATGACCGGTATCGTGGCGAGAGCCAGCATCAAGAGCTGGTATCTCCCAAACTGTCCCACCTCCTCTGTGAGAATAGTATCCAAATCGATGTCATTTTTTCTCTCGCCAGCTTCCCCTTTCTCCTCACTGGACATATTTTCGGAGATATTTCAAACACCGCGACCGTTTCACAAATAAGTGGTATTTACATAGATAAATTTCCAGCCAAATTAAAAGGATTAAACGTACCCCCAAAGTACTATCTGTGATAACGCCATTATCTACTTTTATATTGCATTATTATAGGATAATCGTAATAAAGACGATGATAATTAGAGCTTATCATTGATTGTATAGCCACACATATTTACATTTAATTATGTATTGCCGTTACCAAATTATAAATATTCTTAATTTTTTTATTCAAATTCTAATTCTTCGGTTTACATAAAATTAGGTTAAGAATCGTCGTCGTCGTCGTCGTCGTTTCAGCCGAAAGACGTCCACTGCTGGACAAAGGCCTCCCCCAAGGATTTCCACAAAGACCGGTCCTGCGCCGCTTGCATCCAGGTACTTCCCGCGACCTTCACCAGATCGTCGGTCCACCTAGTGGGAGGCCTGCCCACGCTACGTCTTCCATCTCGTGGTCGCCACTCAAGAACTTTCCTGCCCCAGCGGCCATCAGCTCTTCGAGCTATGTGCCCCGCCGATTTTAGCGATTCTGCGGGCGATGTAGCGAGGGAGCGTGCTATGCTCGGAGTTTCCCTGCGTGATCGAATCAGAAATGAGGAGATCCGTAAGAGAACCAGAGTGACTGACATAGGTTAAGAATAAGGAAAGTGAAATGGAAATTTTGTAAAGAATAGTTTTATTACAAAATACAAATAAAGGTACATAATGCATTGCTAGTGCTTGCGAGTCGAGATCTTTCTGCTGGCCAGGTCCTCGGCGTCGCGCATGGTGTCGGGCAGCTTGGTGCCGAGCGTCTCCGGCGTCGTGAGCACCAGCAGCGCCGACAGCAGCGCGAAGCTGCCGAACAGCACCGACGGCAAGTTGGCCCATACCGTCAAAGCCTGCAATATTGTTTGCTTTTAATTCAGTTGTACCAACTTTGTTGGCTGGTAATTTGGGTTAATCAATAAAACACTGTACTCCAAAGCCACTGGCACAAGACCAGGACACTATGTGTGGCGCTTTGGTTGCAAGAGCAAGTCGACTTTGGTGTGCTAATCACTCCATCTTCTAACTACTTCTAAAATATTTTTTACTTAAATACTACTACTACTTTGCCTAGCCGATTCCCATTTTATTTGGGGTCTGCCCTCGCGTTATGCGTCGTTTTGGGTTTTTACTTAAATCTCCCTAGTAAATATTGCGTAATTAAAAGTAAAGGACTAATAAAGCTCTACCTACGTATAGTCTTCCATATGAGCTATTTACCAGAGCTGGTGTAAGTGGTGCGGTGATGGAGCCGATCCTGCCGATCATGGAGGAGAAGGCGAACAGGTTGTGGCGGTACTTGGTGGGGTAGAGCTCGGCCGTGTACACGTACATCGACGTCACCACGATCGAGATGCTGTACTTGCCGATCAGGTACACCGCCAAGTTTAGTCCTTCCATTTCTGAAAGTGATGATTAGGTTGAAGTTAAACCTACTTTTTTTAATTGAGTCATAAAGACAATTTTCCAGGTAATAGGAGAGTGGAAGCTTTGGGAGATTGTTTCGTCCCTTGAATTGATGAAGGTAGTAGCACATCTCTATTATTATAGGAAATAATATTCGTTCGTTCGTTCTTTCGTTTCAGCTGAAAGACGTCCACTGCTGGACAAAGGCCTCCCCCAAGGATTTCCACGGTCACGGGAAGAGCCTGGATGTGGATAGCGCAGGACCGGTCGTTAAGAAAGTCCTTGGGGGATGGCCTTTGTACAGCAGTGGACGTCATTTGGCTGAAACGAACGAATTCTAATAAAATTAATGTTGCCAACTTACCTGAAGATGAAAAGGCAAATGTAAATTGACAAATTGCACACAATCCGTAGGCCGAAATCATCATAGCTTTTCTTCCGATTCTATCCAACAATAATATTGCTGTCCAGTAACCAGGAATTTCTACTGCTGCCACAATTGCATAATTGAGGTAAGAATTTCCTGAGAGGTTTACTGCGTTTACGCTCATCCCGTAGTATACTAAAGTGGTAGTTATCCACCAAATTGGAGTTACGCAACACCGAGACAAAATTACTGGGGATCTTAATACTTGAAGCGGTAGCCATACTTCTTTAGGCTTTACTATATTTTTTTCTGCTTCTACAGACTCTCGAAACGCTTCAAGAGATTTATCAGATAATTTTTTTTTATTTCTTTGAGCCACTTTTCTTAAGATCGCCTCCGCTTCTTCATAGCGACCTTTACTCATCAGCCATCGCACAGATTCGGTGAGCAGCCAATAATATGAGATGACGAGCAGTAACGGGCCGTAGACGACCCGAGTCAGAGTCCTCCACGCGGGAACGCCCCACGCTATGAAGCTCAGTATTATTTGGCCGATCGCAAACATTGTTGAAAGTGATGCACCTGTTATCACACGGTATTTGGGGCCAAACATCTCCGCAACTGAAAACAAAAAAAAAACATCATTTGCAGTAAATACCTATAACAAACAAAAACATGTAATTCACTTAGGACTCGGATATAAACCCTTTCTACTCTCATTAACTACATATTAACCTACACCTAAGGTACGTACACCTCAAACACAAATTATGCACAAGTGGGTATAGTTTCGATCTCTTATGCTAAGAAGTTACACAACTGGATTGCACCATTTAATTTTATCTTTAACAAACGTCAAAAGTCTGTCAAGCTCCATACAAAAACACTGGTTAAAATTATAGTTACAGTTAAAATTAAGGTGGTGCAAATCAGCTTTAGTATCTGGGGGCACGGCAGTGCCCCCACCAAGTCGAGCAAAAAAGCGGCACGGCCGTACCATCCTTTTCTCGAAGCAATTCAGGCCATTTTCGACCGTCTGTAACTTCGTTGTGGATAAAACTAGAAGGCTGAATTTTCATTAGCTATGCAGGCATTGTAAGGAAACGGTATATTTCAAATTTCATTCAATTTGAACCAGTAGTTTAAGAATTATAACGGGTCAAAGTTTCTTAATTTTGTCACTCACTGACTGACCGACTGACTCACCGATCATCAAAATTCTAGGGCACTTCTAGCAGACCTAGAAGCTTGAAATTTGGAATATAAGTAGTGTTTGGTGTATGAATCAAGAAAAAACTAAAATATTTGGGGGCACGGTAATGCAACCGCCAAGCCGAGTAAAATTTTTCAATTTCGGTCCAGTTTTCTAGATACATAACTGCTGTCTACAAAATACAAAAAGAAATGAGATCCCATCAAAAACTAAATAATTTAATTTACACGTGTTTTCATGCGATGGCCAAGTCAATATATTTATGTAAAACGTTAAAGATTTCCTGGCCTGGACTTGGTATTACATGGATCTCACAACTTTTTACCGTAGAACAACTGAGTTGCGAGACTTGGTTTTTTTGACAAGTATTGTTTTTGATGGGATAATAATTTACACCTGGTACCTACCTAATGTAAAGACATTATCTTTTTGTGAAAAGGAGGCACGGGCACGATCATTATATGCCACCAGTGAACAAAGATTACTTTACCTGGCGTGTACAAAAACATACTTTACCTAAAATATAGCAAGAAGAGTAAGTCCCGGCACCTATAGCAGACTCAAGCACCTCCATAGCTAAGAACCACTCGTAGCTGTTGACGAAGGATCGTGCGAAGCCGGTCCAGGCCAGGTTGAAGGCGTTGATGGTGACGGCCACGCGCCGGCCCCAGCGGTCCGACACGTAGCCCGTCAGAGGCAGCACCAGCAGGTCACCCATCACGCGCACCGACCCGATCAGCGACCGGCGCCACTCGTCGCACGCCAGCCCGAACTAAAAGGCACAAGTGGTTGGATGTACGCGTGTGCTTCTAGAGATACCATCCAGTATTGGCGTCGTTTGTGACTGACGATTGTGACTGAAGATTAAAGTGAGCAAACTTAAAATATGGTATTCTTTAAACCAGTGTTTTTCAACGTCAATGTGACGCCTCTATAGAGGAGTCGCGGAGCCTCTATAGAGGGGTCGCGAGAGGTCGTAAAAACTACTTCAGTAAAGACAGATATTAATCCGAAATCTAATTATGCAAATGTTGTATGGATTAAAGTATTCGGTCCCTACAAACATCTTTGCAACATTATAAATTCATGGAAAAAAAACGCGAACGGTAAGGGTTTGCCAAAAAATTGTTCATACTAGGGGGGTCGTGTCATATAAAAGGTTGAAAAACACTGCTTTTGTTAGGGATATATTAAGTCCGCTACAGAGCAATAAACACAGTGGTTGGTAGTAACATAATAAATATATTGGTATCAAAGCACACGTAGAATATTTACAATAGAGAGTTCGGCACAGCCATTACACAGCTAAAGACAACATCACATTTGAATATAAATGACAGTTCTATCATAGCGGTTCCAGCTAGCCAGCTCTACGTTATACAGCATGAAGGTGCTCATCAACAGCTTTAAACTATGCTCCTTGCGATTGCAGTGCCCGATAGTTTTTTTTTTAAATTGTGTCGGTAGCAGTTTTGTATTTTTATTCGTACTAGTAAACCATCGACATACTCAATACTTACTTCGTACACAACACTATACGTATTCTCGTACACATACTGGTCGCAGGCCACGACGGTGGAGTTGTCGAACCACGAGGCAGGGCATGCCTCGGCTGCGTCGGGGTCTTGGAGACTGCTGTTGCTGAACCTGGCGCACTGATCGAAGCCGCCGCTGGCGACCGGCAGCGCGCTCGCGAGCCATGGCGGACTAAACTCTGGATCTTGGCCGTCACATTGTGGGATTAGACACCTGGAATTAGCGAGAACGGTACAAGCGTGAGCTGGTCGAAATTAATGTATTAACAGATTTAAACTCGTCGAGATATTAGTTAAGATAGTTTAAACACAAGATTGGGGTGATAAGTACTTCAACGTAAAAAGATAAATAACATCTAATAGAGACAGTGAAACTGTAATTATAATATTATATACCCTATCTACAATAAATTAAATATGAGTTACGACTTGCCTGGTGGGTATCCTAGCTGTCGTAAAGACGTATTCTGTCGTGAATCCAGAGAATATGACAGGGAAGGCGACGAGCGCGAGGACGGTCAGCTGGTAGCGCCCCACCTGCCCCACCTCCTCCACCAGGATGTCGTCCAGGTCGATTCCCTTCTTCGACCCGACCTCGCCATTCTCCTCAGCAGACATTGTTCAGAGTGACGCAACTACCGAATCCGGGTTTATTTCCCAAGTTTATGCGGCCAATCTATTGCACGAGATAAAGAAAATGCAGGCAAGTCAGAGCTGTGTATTTGCAGCGAGGTTTCTGGGCAATTACTACTATTTATTACTGTTATTTGTTCGAATATAATAACGTCCTCGACTTTTAAAATAATTTAAATTGTTATGATTAAAAGGAATCGGAGCTCGTGTGTCTAATTGTATTTTTACATATGTACCTATTTTATTTCAAATATTTTTTTTAAAAACAGTTGGATAGCAAGAAGCACATGAATTTTTCTTTTACAAACAATAGACTACTATATGAATACGAATGGAATATACGTACGCCCAGATAAAGATTTATTGTGTTTTCTTAAGCCTTACGAATGCTTTGATTTTTTATTTTGTTTAAAGAACAAATAGTGTCTAGACGAACATTACATAGGCTTTAAGACTTCCTTTCTTATTTTAATTAAGCATTGTAATGTAATATTACATGTATTTTATTAGGTACCTATAATAATTGACCGTAATTAAAGATTTGATGTTACTAAGTAAGGTACGAGAACATAAAACTTATTGTTATTTTTTGTTACTGAAATTGTTCCACAATATAATATTAAGGTTCCGTGAATTTTCATGTTGTTCGCAAACCATTTTATAACATGATCTTATAATTTTATTCCATAAACCTTATCAATTTTTATTTATTATGATAAGATTTAAGTTTTCATACTCATGCACTCGTCAAATAAAACCGAACTTCTGTCTCTTCTGTCTCTTCATTATACCAACCAACACTTGCAATCCAAAGTAGTTGGTATATTGTTATTATAATGTATAATTAACGAGTAATATTTAAACCGTTATTATTATGTTCTAAACGAAAAGAAAAAAATTGACATTTATTGTTTCAGTTAAAATTAGAAACAAGTAACAATAAAGAATATTCAAATTAGGTCTTAGCTATAATTTATGTAATTACTTTGTAGATTAACTCAACGGGGCTAAGAGTAGCAAATATGGAAATACAACCCGATACATACATTTCATCATTATTTTAATTTATTTCAAAATTACCTATTTAAATGTAACAATTTGAGAATAATTTTAACTCATTCACTGAAACTTACATTACAGCAATTTTTCTTTGTGGCTAAGCAACATCCCGCACTAGATTCTAAAAACAAACATTAATGAAGACTAGTTTTTTTTATATACAAACACAATGATTATGTAATCTATTCCATGCAAAAGGCTGTATGCCTTTTAGTAGCAGTAGATTTGAAGATCTAAAGAAATATCTCGTAAATTTTTTATCGAAGCCTGACACTTGACGACTTTTCGAGTAGTGTCTAATCTGTGCGCTCTGACGCCGTACGTGCTAGCAGATAAATAACTGCGTGCGGTGCATACACGTGCAAAGAAGATACGTCAGTCACTCAGGATAGACTCCAAACTGTCTAGATAATAAACCTTCCGATATACTCGTAGTACAATATTACTAATCCAATATCCATGCTGGATGTTGCTTGTTTGAAATATCATTAATCATATGTTCTTCTAATCTCCAGCAATCCATATCTACAACGTGTCCCAAAATTCAAGGATAAGCCGGCGCCGCAGGGTGGACATAGTCATGACTGCTTTAGGAAAAATAAGAAAAATAATCTATCTCAATTATTTTTTAAGTTACACAATAAATTACGAAATTCGTCGAAAATTGACACCCCTTATAATATTTTACATTACCACGACTACAATTTTTCAAATACTTCAGTTTTTTTGTTTGTATCGGCAACTTAAGTAGTGCTGCTGTCCACCCCAATTCTTAAAACCCTCAGAATCCTTGTAGTTTTTACACAAAAGTTAATCAAAATATGATATTTCCTTAAAATTTTGAACGATTTTTACTTACACTCCACTTTGACTCGTCGTGTTGGAAAAAAACAGTATGAACACTACTGCGTAGTCAAGAGGTGGCAGGAGCTGGCCATAGGAACTCCTAAACGAAACGGCGGAAGCTTATCGAGTTTGGGTTCGTTGGATTTGTCTTTTCGAGCACTTTAGTGCTAGATGATGTCCAGGGTCCTGATGATGAAGTTAATTATAATTTTCAAACGAAGTCAAGCTTGTTTTTAAATAAGTTTTTTTTTATTACAACTTTATTTTAAGCTTTTTAGTTGTTTCTCAATCTCATGGCCTAAGTGCTCGGGAAGACAAATCCAACGAACCCAAACTCGATAAGCTTCCGCCGTTTCGTTTAGGAGTTCCTATGGCCAGCTCCTGCCACCTCTTGACTTCATCATCAGGACCCTGAACATCATCTAGCACTAAAGTGCTCGAAAAGACAAGTCCAACGAACCCAAACTAGATGTAATTCCGCCGTTTCGTTAAGAGTTCCTATGGCCACCTCCATACTCCATCCAGCTCAATGGTACCATAATATTGCATTGTCATCGTACTTACACAAGTATACCAAATTTCAGCTCAATTGGTTAAGGAGAACTGGTTTTAAATTCAGTTGCAAGATTTATCCCATACTAACTAACAAGCGAAGTGCTTGTAAAAATGGTACGCATATCTTTTTTGCGACTAGTTTTCTTAGAGTATTATACCATTTCGGAATCTTGGATAGTTGCGTCAACTTTATAAAAAACTTGCCGCAGTAGTGTTCATACTGTTTTTTTACAAAACGACGAGTCAAAGTGGAGTGTAAGTAAAAATCGTTCAAAATTTTAAGGAAATATCATATTTTGATTAACTTTTGTGTAAAAACTGCAAGGATTCTGAGGGTTTTAAGAATTGGGGTGGACAGCAGCACTACTTAAGTTGCCGATACAAACAAAAAAACTGAAGTATTTGAAAAATTGTAGTCGTGGTAATGTAAAATATCATAAGGGGTGTCAATTTTCGACGAATTTCATAATTTATTGTGTAACTTAAAAAATAATTGAGATAGATTTTTTTTCTTATTTTTCCTAAAGCAGTCATGACTATGTCCACCCTGCGGCGCCGGCTTATCCTTGAATTTTCGGACACGTTGTATAATTTCATTGCTTTGTGATGCTGATGACCCTTTTTTATAATAAGTTCTTCTTATTTACTAGCAATCGCATGAGACTGTGTTAACAATTTTATTGGTTTCTCATTTGGCTCGTTGCAGGTACTTTCTTAACAGTTCATAGTACATCATCATCATTTCAGCCATAGGACTTCCACTGCTGAACATAGGCCTCTCCCAATGATTTCCACAATGACCGGTTGGTGGCGGCCTGCATCCAGTCCGTCCACCTTGTGGGTGGACGTCCTACGCTGCGCTTTCCGGTACGAGGCCTCCACTCCATCTTAACATCGGCCGTCTTAACAGTTAAAAGATCTGAATTTCTCCGAAACTTTGTTCAGATACGCCACTCCGCGATGAATGAATAGGCGGGACAATGCGTTCCAGTAAAGATCACGAAGGCTACTGAGTCCACCATGGTCCAGTGTACTCGGGACGCCTCTAACCGTCAGAAATGGAAGCACATCGCCAGGAGAGCTACCCTCGGAGATGACATCACCCCACCATGTACCTCGTCAGCGCAACCACGACCACTCTGACAAGAGTGCCCGACTAAGAAGAAGAAAGATAGATAGAAGAGAGTATTTATTTATGTCAAACAGTTCGGTGTCAGTAGTCGGTGCCCGCGTCGGAGGGCTCGCGCGGCTTGATGATGCCGAGCTTGGTGGCCAGCGCTGCCACGTTGGCGCGCACCTCCTCCTGCACCAGGTTGAACGACATGGCCAGCAGCGCGATCCCAAACAGCAGGTACAGCGAGCACAGCGCGATGGAGTGCACCGCCGCCGCCGGCTCATCCGTGTTCTGGCCCTGACAGACATATCATCATCAGTCTCCTTTCTACATACATACACTCGAAAAACCCTCCTTCTGGCGCAGTCGGGCAAAAAGGAATGCACTTATAGGTAGACAGGATCATCCATTTCGAAATGTTCTTACTGGTAGGTATAATACGATCAAGTAAAACGACGCTTTTTAGTTTTGTTGCGGGATACTGATGACGTCATTTATATCACTAGTAAATACCAGACACATGTGTATTGTTTTAAACTTACATGGTCACTACCACCCGCAAGTTTCCTCAGTTACTCCGTGACCATCGCGTTTGCAACAGTGCCGAAATATCGGTAACTCAAAATTAAGGTACATGGTAGCAATCCCGTCAGTAATAATAATAACCAGACACATAATTCCGGAAAGCGCGACAAAATAAACCATTTACTATTTTGATAAGATAAATTTTTAGTAACTTGTCCTTTTTACTTTATTATGAGCCATTAAGTCAGATTAAAATTAATTTTATCAAATTGCATCCTTTATCTCGAAAGTAAATCAAACAAAGAAATTATGAAGCCATACAGCGTGTATAAAATAAAATAGAAATGTTATAAGTTCAACATTTTAATCAAGGGCATATTAAATATGTCATAGTCAATCTAATCAAATTATTGGCTACTAAATAAAAAGGGCATTAATTATCTTATCACTTTAAGATCTGTAACGCGATAAAATATTATGAGAGTCAATTACGCATAAATTAAATAATAGAGCGATTGTAAACGATAATCTAAGGCCTAATATAACACGTAACATAAACTACAACGGATGCTGTTGACATCCAAGCTGGGGTGGTAGTAGGTACTAGATTCAATCATGAATACCTCGGTGATCCAATGTGGCGATGGACTTTGGGTCGGGCACTCTACAATACCTAGTGTAGTAGGTACACTACCTCCCTACATTTTGGTGGGTGGACTAAGGTTGACTGGAGGAAAATGCCGAAAGGCATTAAGTCCGCCTTATACACTGTTCTATGTGCATATAAGTTTGAAATAAATATATGCAATTAGGCTCTAAGTACGAGTATATCTAGTAATTTTGTATAATTGGACATTTTATTGGACATTCATAATATTATTACAGTTTATGTGACTAAACATGTGTAAGCTATTTAGTTTTTCTGAGAGCTTCTTGTGTTTTTGATCAGTAAATAAATATGGCATGAGCCTATATTATCTGAAAATAAACCATGTTTACGTGCTTCGAAGTTGCGTCGTCCGTAATACCAGAGTAAATACAAATGACTAGGTCATCTTCATAGAAACGCACCGAGCGCGGTTTGTATGTGAGCGCGCCAATACGTACGCGGCGCGCACGCACACACTGACAAAATTTAGCGTGGATTAGCGGGGTGTTGCGCACCTACTCATTTGTATTTACTCTGGTAATACTTGAGGTAAGATGTTCGTACCTGCGCGGGCACGAAGTCCCCGAAGCCGATGGTGGTGAGCGTGATGAAGCAGAAGTAGGCCGCGTCCAGGTACTCCCAGCCCTCCCACTGCTTGAACAGGAACGTGCCGGCCACGATATACGACGCTACAAGGAACACGCACAACCAGATGGGGACCGGCTTGATCTGGGAAATTGTAAAAAAATCATGCATATTTGGAATCAGAAAGAATTCAGTACTTTTTAAAATATTTCCTTACCTCTTCTTTAACAGGTGCCTCCACTGCGTAGATTTCCGACTGGCGAGAGCCCCAAACTATGAAAATTATGAACAATATTTGTATATCTGTTACGGTCAAAGTGATAAATGTGAAAATTATGAATAATCGCCGGTTATTATGAATAATTACCGCATGATTTGGTAAATGTGATTAATATGAGGTCATTTATGTCTCTATAAAACTAAATAGGCGGCTTAGGGGTGGCCCAAGGGCCACCCCCGCCGCACCTTAACCTATTTTTCACTTTAAATCAAAACATTATGTTATAGGCATCATGGAAAAGTAATATTATGCAAAAAACATTCCAAACTCATTATGCCAAATTATATTAATAATATGATATCAAAACGTTCAAAAGTTTGGCTGTACACCAGCACGTACACAAGATGTTGTTCTCTTTTATGAAATTTGTTAGTACTAAGGTTGAATTATTAAATAATCACTGTTAAATGTGATTAATTTATCACTTTCACCGCGACTGTCGGTAATTATTCATAATAACCGGTTATTATTCATAATTTTCAATTTATCACATTAACCGTAACATATCCATTTCCCAATGACTCATTAGTTCAGTTCAGTACCCAAAAAAATCATCTACATATTCTGCAGGTATACTACAAATAAAACAAATTGTTCTAAAAAGTGCTTACCTGGAGGCCGATTTCGTTTTGGTATTGCTACTTCATCGCTCCAATCGTCTCGTTCTGGCGATGGAGTCTGTAAAAAGTGAAAGTTTTTATTAGGTAAGTGCTCTACCATTTTAACTTGGACCATGCACAAGTGCACTTTATATTCGCGTTCGTGGAATCGGGCCTATGGAACTTACATAGTGTCTGTAGGGCCTGGCGCCGTCGTCGACGGTCTGCAGGCGCCGCAGCCGGCGGGCCCGGGGGTCGGGCCGCCTGCCGTCCTCCAGGTCGTCGTCCCAGCGGTGCTCGTACTCGTACGCGGCGCTCTTGGCCCGGCGCCCGCGCTTGCTCGGCCCGCAGTCCTCGCGCTCGCGCTCGTAATACTCAGACCTGCCTCGACCCATTCTAAGAAAAAATTTGACGTTATAAATCTATTCATCATCATCAACAGCCCTTTACAGTCCACTGCTGGACTATGAGCCTCCTCCACTATAGTGGAGGGTTTTGCCATAATCTCCACGCTTGGCAGGCGGGTTGGAGATCGCAGTTTAAAAGATTGATGTTTTTCAGAGAGCGCTGCTGCCCATTCTCTGTTTGATGTGTAGTCCCTAAGTCGCCTCTTACGACACCCGCGGGAAGAGTAGGGGTTGGTGACAAATGTATTCTACTCTGCCGTCACCACACGGCTTATAAATAAAATTATAAATCTATTAAATTAGGTAAACTTTTGTATACTTGGATACATGCTCATTGCACAAATGCAAATTTTATGCACATATGTATATAGATAGATACATTTACGTACAAGATCTTACTATACATGTATAATCTTTCCTTTTTATCTTGTCGAGAACAATTGCCTACCTCCAATCACTACGATCTCGCCTACTCCTAGGATTCTCAAATTCGTAATCATCATCTTCCGGATCATAACCGCGATCTCTTGCATAGTAATCATCTCGCTCTCTTTGTTTTTTGTCCCTTTCCTCCAATGCCTTCCTCTCTTTGTAATTCTCGTAGTCTACATCGTGGAGGTCATGCATTTCGAACATATTTCTATCATCCATTTCGTAATGTCTCGAGTCATCAAAGTCTCTTCTTGGACCATAATCTGGCTTGGGTTTTGAAGGTCTCGGTAATGATTTACTCCGCAAATCAGGCTTGGAAGTTATTTTTTTCTGATGATTATCTAACTCTTTCAAAGCAGCTTCTAAATCTTGTAGAGGTAATGAGATTTTTGGGAAATCTTCTGAAAAAATAAGATGTCCATAAGTTTCCTATCATTGTTATTCAGTAATACACTTCCTAATTTGTATTACCTACCTTCTTCCTCCTCATACGTGTCTCGGCCATATCGTTCATATTGAACCGGAGATCTATCATCTCGGTCAAGAAATTCCCTTGGCGCTAAAAAAACATCATTGTCATTAATCAGACGCAACTTCTAGTAAAATACGACAGATCCTCATCATCATCATCATCAGCCTATGTTGAGCCTTCCTAACTACGATAGTAATCAACCTCCTTTCATCCTAATAATTAAGTAGAAATCACGTCGATTTTCATCTGTGCTGATAAATATCGTTCGTTCGTTTTAGAAAGAAAGAAAAAAAGATACATTTATTACAATGGACATCACACAAATACAGGCATTACATAGACATGACAGTGGCACATAATAATAAAAGAAGAAAAAATAAAAATAAGAGTAAACTGAGCAGTGCCACCCATTCACCAACAAGATGCCCACTGCAACGGGACCCCACTCAGCATATGCCGTGGCTGGCCCACGGTGACGAAGGCCACGGCACTGGTTTTCAGTGTGCCCCATGCCGAGTGAGGGTCACGGACCATTGGTAAAATAAAAAATAAAATAGCTGTATAAAATTGTCTAGATAAACATACATAAATAATAATATTAGTGCACAGATAAATACAAAAGGCGGGAAATCGGTAAGGATGAAAAGACTACGTTTATTAAGAATACTAATGAAAAGAATACTAATAAAAAGATAAAACTGTTTGATAGGTGTGTGTGTTGTAGTAATGGTGAAGTAATACTGTGTTAATGTGTAATATTCGTAAAGAGTGACATTGTTACGCGTTGTTGAGTGTCTCGACGCCCGCAAAACTGGCCGTTTTAGCCAAATGACGTCCACTGCTGGACAAAGGCCTCCCCCAAGGTTTTCCATAATGAACGGTCCTGCGCTGCCCGCATCCAGGCTCTTCCCTGACTGATAAATATAAATGTAGGTAATAGTTACCATATCCTCTGGCGTAGGTGGAGGGCGGCTGCGAGCGAGGCCGCGCCGGGGCGGGCGGGGCCGCGTGGGGCGGCGCGCGCGCCCGCCGCGCCCGCCCGCTGCTGTACCCACTGTCGCGGTACCTGCATGCTCAATTCAACTTAGGTAACGGTGGGATAAATAAAAAGTTCTATAATACGTAAAGTAAGCCCAGAGCACAGTTTAAACTTGTAAATAAATTGAACTGAAATATGCTAAAATGTCATTGAACCAAGAAAAAAGGCCTGAAAATCTTGTGTTTGGGCATCGTTTCAGATTACTTATCAAAATGTGTCTCTAATGGCAATGGACTGACCATCTCAAACCTGGTAAAGGGTGTTTGATAATAAACACGTGGTGAACATCGGTTTAATTGAAGGTAGAGACTATAATTTTAGATGCTACTAAGTAATACAGTTCGTATATAACATTTTGTAATATCTAGTGTCATATACTAAAAGCCCAGCTTAGTCAAAAGTCCAAAGTACAATCTACACTAGGCTGTTCCTATTCATCTACTATACCCGCGTTTAATATTAAGATAAACTGACAAAATGTATTTAATCCCCATTTAGCTGGGCACATAGTACGCAGAACTGACGGCCGATGGGGTAGCAAGGTTCTGGAATGGAGGCCGCGTACCGGCAAACGCAGCGTTGGACGTCCACCTACAAGGTGGACCGACGACCTGATAAAGGTAGCAGGAAGGCGCTGGATGCAGGCCGCTACCAACCGTGCGATGTGGAAGTCATTGGGAGAGGCCTATGTTCAGCAGTGGACGTCCTACGGCTGAAATGATGATGATGAATGCAAATAGATGTTGATTGTACCTGCAATCCGTGTCGGAGTGAGCACGCTCGACGGGCCGGCGCCGGCGCGTGGAGCCGCGCGTGCTGCCGCCGCGGCCCGAGCGCCTGCGCATCACAACGGGCAATCTCTACGCGTGACTTCTAGTGCGGTAAGTTTGCTCAAATAACATAATAAATGCTACATACACTGAGCGCATTCACAGGATAGCCAAATTGAGAAAACGAAAACATTTGCATTACCACAGACACTAAAAGACACAAATATTCAGATATTTCGCAAGCAGCTGCTATCCTTATTAATAAGCAAAGCCTACTATACATTGACAGAGTTTATAACTGACAAATTGTAAGATTCTTGACTTTTTTATGTTTAAATGTTTATGAAATTGTTACTGATTGGACATTACTAACTTACTTTTTATTTTATTTAATTTCTACTAACCTAATACGACTCAATGATGTTATGTAAATTTGTACGCCGACCTTGGGCCAAACATAGTGATACCGACTTAATTTTTAACACCTGTAATATGTTATTTACCTATGTTCCACGAATAAACGAATTTTTGATTTGATTTGATTTGCATAGTAAATGCTTCCCACTCCATGGTTTCCACTTGATTCAGTTTTCAAAATTTCACTGGTTAATTTTAACGTGACCATAAGAAACCGCTTGGAAAAACAGAGTAATGACTACATGCTCTTTTATTTGTGGATTTTACAGTCCAGCTAGTTTGGCAATAATCCTGAGTGATATGGTATGAAACCTATTTACTGTCGTAGATTTGTGTAAATCTTGAGTAATACCTGATGGAAGGATGGTGATGTCGATGCCGCCGCTTTGGAGGCCGCGTGCAGACGTAGCAGCACACGCGCCAATACAGGAATCTAGGTCACAATATTAAAAGTTACTTTTTTTTAACTAAAAGATTTAGCGTGGAGTTAGGTCTTAACAGTCCAGTAACACAAGCATTATGAATGTGCGCCTGTAACCACAATGCACGCACCATTTTACATTTAGGCGGATGGACGCTCCCATGATTAGTAGTTTAGTACTAACAGAAGCAGTCCGATGCGCGTGACATATTTAAGTGCGTAAGTGTAAGTAACTCGTGGGCTTACCCTGGTCGAGAGTGAGCGCTCACTTTGTGAGTGTTCTTACCAATGGAAACCTAATTAGTGTATAAAGTCTGGCTCGGCATCGATGGCCATGGTTAGTACCTGAACGATGAAGCCATGACGTCTCCGATGTTGGAGAGGCACAGCAGCATGAGCGGGATGCCCAGGATGGCGTAGAAGATGGTCACCACCTTCCCCGTCTGCGTCTTCGGGGCTATGTGCCCGTAGCCTGAATGACAGACATATTCAATTGAGAAGTAGTAGGGTTGAAACCAGCCTAGTGTGGCAAAACTATGATTGAATGCTAAGGAAGGCGTTCACCAAACTACGTCTTCTTGTACTGTAACGTAACACAAATTAATTTGATATTAATCACATGACTGTGCGAGAATTCATTGGGAATATTATTTGATGCACCTGAAAAGTGTTATGAGTACTTAATTGGTACGCTTCCTTTAATTTATTGAACACTAGCTGACCCGGCGAACTTTGTTCCGCCTTAATGGCAATAAATAAGCAGACTTTTTTTTTTATTTCGAACGGGATAAAAAGTATCATATGTCCTTCTCCTGGCTCTAAACTACCTCCCTGACAATTTTCAGCTAAATCGGTTCAGCCCTTCTTGAGTTATAAGTGGTGTAACTAACATGACTTTCTTTTATACAGGGTGTTAGGTAAATGGGTATATGAGCCGACACTAGCCCATGTTAACATGATCACATAAATGGTATGGTGAAGTCAGAAATTTGATATCATGATTTTAATTTTTTCAATTTTCATACATAATAAATTTTATAAAATACGATTTGTATGAAAATTTTAATAATTTAAATGAAGATATCAATTTTCTGACTTCACCATACCATTTATGTATATGATCATGTTAACATGGGCTAGTGTCGGCTCACATACCCATTTACCTAACGCCCTCTTTATATAGATATAACTGTGATTCATTACTTTGCTAAGCGAAACCTGCAATGCATCACCAACCTAGCCACATTATAAAACGTATAAATCTACTAAGTATATAAAAATAACGACTTAGTTTTTTTCAGGTTTTCCTCCCTGACGCTATAACTCCAGAACGCACGAACCGATTTCCTCGGTTTTGCATTCGTTGGAAAGGTCTCGGGCTCCGTGAGGTTTATAGCAAAGAAAATTCGGGAAAAGGGGGTAAAACGGGATCCACGCGTATGAAGTCGCGTGCGGCCGCTAGTGATTTATAGAAAAAGATTTTCTTAATAGCTATTGAATAGTTTCCAAAATATTTGTCGTCACTTATAAATCGTTGTCTTTCTTCCTATTAGGTAGGTATTTGATATCATCTTTTGTGAAACGTTAGAACTATATAAACAACCTATTTTTTATCTTACATCGCGATAACCTACGTGCGACACAACTAGTAGTCCATTTTAACCAAAATAACGACGACCTTGTCTTTGTGGGTTGCATAATGTGAACGCCTGAGCAAGAGGCGGGTCGACAAAGAGCCCGAGGCGGAGTGCCGCAATGCCGTCACACTACGAATGTAAATGTTAATTTCATCTCCGAGTCATAAGCATCGGTGGTTCAGTGGTAGAATGCTCGCCTGCCACGCGGGCGGCCCGGGTTCGATTCCCGGCCGATGCATACTTCTTTTAGTTTTTTTTTTAATTACACAAGAAATAATTTAATTTTCATAATGGTGGATATATGCATCCACTTATCCTACAATTTATTGAATCGTATATCGGGTCCTACAAAAACAGCAGTTTTATTGTCCTTTATTCTTTATTTAAAGCAAATTATTACTATTTCATTTGGGTGAATAAAGGTCGGACTAAATACCATGAATCATTGACTAACCTACTATTTTTTGTCGTTATAACTTATGTATTAACATGATTAGGCAATATAAAAAATTAGGGTTCACTAGCGAATGGTTAAACTAACTAAAATGGTTGAGAATATATAATTTGCATATTTTATTTGAATAAAAAGTAAGAAAGAAAGAAAATGATTTATTCATTGAAACATAACATAACTTATGAGTTAACAAACTTAAAATAAAACGGCTCTAAAGTTCTGGAGAACAGTCAATTCAGATTATTTTAGGTAAGTGCTTTCGTATGAATATAAATCTGCTAGAACTATAAAACTATCATCGATTATATTACTCGCAGTAATTTATATGTGTAGAAAATAAAATAACAAATGTTTAAAGTTTTGTAGGTACTTACAAGATGGTCAGGCATAATAATTAATAGATAGTAGGAAAAACAATAAATCTACTATCTTTTACCCGCGGTTTCGCTCAAGATGATCTTGATTTAATACAAAAAGTCCAGGTAGGTATATCGCTCTCTCACGATCAATAACAAGGATAGGTAAAATAAACTAATATTCAAACTGAAAGGTATTTACCATATTTACGAACTAACCTATGAGATTGATATTTTTTTTTTTTTTTGAATGTTCTAAGTTTCTAGCAAACTCCTTTTGTGTGGTTTTCCATCGAAAATATACTTAAATAAACATGTTGGTGAATGTCATAAGTACGTACCTATGCATTTTTTGTTTCGATACGAGATATTATCTGGACTTGATCTGCCTTTATTTAGAAGTCCACGATTTTTTTCCCTAAAAATCGAAGTGATTTCCGTTACGTTATATGAAACGGATGCAGCCGAGGTCGCCTTCTTGCGCCTGCGCCGAAACAAACAACAAAACGGCCCAATTACCTACCGCTTCATTAGCCGCTCGAACGACCCACATTATATTTTGATACGTGTATTAATATGATTTACAGAACCACTATTTACCAGGTAGATACCGCCTCTGTGGTCTAGTGGTAAGACCACCTGCTTCAGACGCAGAGGTCCCGAGTTCGATTACCAGTGGGGGTACATTTTTCTGTTCGGTTTAGATGGTGGTAGGGCTTGTTCTAAGTCCGCCTGGCTAGCTACCACCATCTTACCTAAGTCTGTCGCCATAACAACAATGTTAACGGCATTGTTGTGTTCCGGCAGTTAGAGGTAAGATAGCCAGTTCCTCCGTGGTTAAGGAAAAAAAAAAGATACGTATACGATATAACATATTTTCTGTATTACATGCAAGTCTAAGAAAACCGAAACCATTACATTTAACTGCTTAGCTGCCAGTCTATCACAGTAGGTTTTTCCTGACACTACGTAGTTCTTCACTATCTCAAGTTAGGTATGTACAGTCACAGAATGAAAAGGTTCGTCAGTTTTCAAATTGATTCCTTCAACGAATCGCGAGCACATATTACCTTTTGAAACTATGTTACAGAATAATCTCAAATTAGAATAAATAAATCTTTAACTGTTCGTCAGTAAAGTTCAAAATTATTCAGATCAAAGTCGTTTGACGATTTATCTTGTCAAGAAAATTATTATGATTGATAAACTAAAACCTTCTTGTTGGTTCAACCTGCCATTATTATGTCTATTAAATAAAAAAAACTATTGTCAATTGGTCAATGTCATTATTGCATTGCACTGATGGGATAGAAAAATAAACAAGCAAAACCTTATTCGTATTTATTTAAATGTTAGCAGCACTGTTTCTTGCACTGTTATGTTGGCAGGTTTGACTCTTTGGTGCAAGCGAAAACCGACACTAAGGTGACGAACCTTTTCATTCCGCGACTGTACCTAGTAATTTACGGGATAGGAATGGAAACAGGACTTTACAATTTTTAGTGCTTATATGATAACATATTAGTATTTTTAAATAAATCCCATATTTGCTTACTTTTTTATTTAAATATATGAAAGTACTTAAAAAAAATATTCTATTCTACTTATAACAAGTGTAAAATAAGATATTAGAATAAAAATATCTCCACTATGGCTAATATGACGATCTTGATCAATTTAATGAAGAAATTACCAAGAAGTATTGTTGCCCACTAATTACGTGTATTTAATTTTATTCAAATCATTACACTCCAGATAGATAAACATAGAGGTCATCTATCATTATGTAAAAACACCAAATATAGGGTATTATCTCATAATTAGATTGTATATCATATCGCCAAATGGGAGTAGCCTTCGGCCGGTGATTGTAGAGACAATGGACGACCTCCGTGCTTTCCCGCGCGCGGCCGCCACGGGAGACGATAGACAGACGGTTGGCATCCTATGTAGATGTAATAATAATAATAAAATAGTTTATTTTTCCCATCACAAACTTATAATACAGAGTACAGGTACTAGTGCTATTTTGCAAAAAAAAGTCCAGTGTTGACGCTTCATTTAAGCTACACGGCTCATTGTTATTATACTACAAGATTGCAGGTAGTTCACCACAACACGACGCCGCAAAATAATTTACTTTAGGGCTAGTACACATAAACACGATACACATCGTGCTACGACACGGTATCGTTTTACGATACGTCGCATCGTGGAAATAGGTACGTGGCACGATTTCATCGTGTGGTCAGTCGCAGTTAATTTCTAAAAATGTATGCAGCATGGATGGATAAAGTGCACTAGACATCTGCTCTTCATACTGTTTTAAAAAGATGAATAAAGAAGTAACAGATACACAGAAGATAGGATACATCCATTTCTTTCCATTATGAATAGTGAGAGTCATAGTAAAAAGTCAATGTCGTGTCGCTTGCTCGTCGTAGCTTTCCACTTTTCAACGTCGCAGCTAGAGGTTGCAATCGAATATTCGAATATTCGAATATTCGAATTTAGATTCCAAAGGACAATGCCCATTACCTGTACCAAATTGCATCACAGGCTAATTATCATCAAAAATAATATTTAAATTATATGTGTACTTCATTAATTTTTAACCGTTTTTCTTATCCGGATTTAGAAAATTAGAATTAATTATACGAAACATGATTAACAATTACTTCCGTACAAAAAATCATTTCCGAAAACTTTTTTGTTCCGATTTCAGCTGTCACCTATTTTCGTGAGTAAGCAATAAGAATAAAAATCTTGTTTGCCAAGTAAGTTTTAGCAAGCAAACATGATTTTATTATCAATATTATTATTAATAATCATGATTTTCATAATAATAAAACTACCTACTTCAAACGATTTAAAAAAAACTGTTTTATTTTATCTCACCATTAATTACATTAGAGCGTTTCGGAACACCGAAATAAAAAACTATCAAGTGTCATTGTCAATTTGAGGTTAGGGCGATTTGTTGAGTTTCGTCCACAGGTTTCGTCTTTCGTTGATGTCTGTATCGATCGATCTATGTTTTAGTGGTAGTATTCAATAAATTCATTCCTCGAACGATA